>NC_092044.1:60042146-60342146 GCF_003086295.3 Arachis hypogaea | reverse complement strand
CCTCTCTTAAATAAAAAAATGTTCTTAATTGAAAAAGAGTAGAATTGCATGAATTCTGAATTTTATAACAGTTTAATTATTTTGATGTGGTGGCAATGCTTTTGTTTTCTGAATGTATGTTTAAACAGTGCATATGTCTTTTGAATTTGTGGTTCATGAATGTTGGCTCTTGAAAGAATGATGAAAAAGGAGACATGTTACTGAGGATCTGAAAAATCATAAAAATGATTCTTGAAGCAAGAAAAAAGCAGTGAATACAAAAAAAAAATTTCGAAAACAAAAAGAAAGAAAAAGAAAGAAATAAAGTTTTGATCCAAGGCAAAAAGAGTGTGCTTAAGAACCCTGGACACCTCTAGTTGGGGACTCTAGCAAAGCTGAGTCACAATCTGAAAGGGTTCACCCAATTATGTGTCTGTGGCATGTATGTATCCAGTGGTAATACTGGAAGACAGAGTGCTTTGGGTCACGGCCAAGACTCAATAAGTAGCTCTGTTCAAGAATCATCATACTTAACTAGGAGAATCAATGACACTATCTGGATTCTGAGTTCCTAAAGAAGCCAATCATTCTGAATTTCAAAGGATAGAGTGAGATGCCAAAACTGTTCAGAGGCAAAAAGCTAAAAGCTCCGCTCATCTAATTAATACTGATCTTCATAGATGTTTTTGGAATTCATTGCATATTCTCTTCTTTTTATCTTGTTTGATTTTCAGTTGCATGAGGACAAGCAACAATTTAAGTTTGGTGTTGTGATGAGCGGATAATTTGTACGCTTTTTGGCATTGTTTTTAGTATGTTTTTAGTATAATCTAGTTAGTTTTTAGTATATTTTTATTAGTTTTTAGTTAAAATTCACTTTTCTGGACTTTACTATGAGTTTGTGTGTTTTTCTGTGATTTTTCAGGTATTTTCTGGCTGAAATTGAGGGACCTGAGCAAAAATCTGATTCAGAGACTGAAAAGGACTGCAGATGCTGTTGGATTCTGACCTCCCTGCACTCGAATCGGATTTTCTGGAGCTACAGAAGCCCAATTGGCGCGCTCTCAATGGCGTTGGAAAGTAGACATCCTGGGCTTTCCAGCAATATATGATAGTCCAGACTTTGCCCAAGATTTGATGGCTCAAACCGGCGTTCAAAGTCACCCTCAGAATTCCCAGCGTTAAACGCCGGAACTGGCACAAGAATGGGAGTTAAACGCCCAAACTGGCATAAAAGCTGGCGTTTAACTCCAAGAAGAGTCTCTACACGAAAATGCTTCAATGCTCAGCCCAAGCACACACCAAGTGGGCCCAGAAGTGGATTTTTATGTCATTTACTCATCTCTGTACACCCTAGGCTACTAGTTCTCTTTTACTATTGATCATGTTTTTGATCATGTTTTTATGATTGAACCCTCTTTGGGAGGCTGGCCATTTGGCCATGCCTAGACCTTGTTCTTATGTATTTTCAACGGTGGAGTTTCTACACACCATAGATTAAGGTGTGGAGCTCTGCTGTACCTCGAGTATTAATGCAATTACTATTGTTCTTCTATTCAATTCCGCTTGTTCTTGTTCTAAGATATCACTTGTTCTTCAACTTGATGAATGTGATGATCCGTGACACTCATCATCATTCTCACCTATGAATGTGTGCCTGACAACCACCTCCGTTCTACCTTAGATTGGGTGAATATCTCTTGGATTCCTGATACACGATGCATGGTTGATCGCCTGACAACCGAGTGCTCGCCTGACAACCGAGCCAGCCATTCCGTGAGATCAGAGTCTTCGTGGTATAGGCTAGAACTGATGGCGGCATTCAAGAGAATCCGGAAGGTCTAACCTTGTCTGTGGTATTCTGAGTAGGATTCAATGATTGAATGACTGTGACGAGCTTCAAACTCCTGAAGGCGGGGCGTTAGTGACAGACGCAAAAGAATCACTGGATTCTATTCTAGCCTGATTGAGAACCGACAGATGGATAGCCGTGCCGTGACAGGGTGCGTTGAACATTTCCACTGAGAGGATGGGAGGTAGCCACTGACAACGGTGAAACCCTTGCATAAGCTTGCCATGGAAAGGAGTAAGAAGGATTGGATGAAGACAGTAGGAAAGCAGAGAGACGGAAGGGACAAGCATCTTCATACGCTTATCTGAAATTCCTACCAATGAATTACATAAGTATCTCTATCTTTATCTTTAAGTTTTATTCGTATATCATCATTCATATCCATTTGAGTCTGCCTGACTAAGATTTACAAGGTGACCATAGCTTGCTTCATACCAACAATCTCTGTGGCATCGACCCTTACTCGCGTAAGGTTTATTACTTGGACGACCCAGTACACTTGCTGGTTAGTTGTGCGAAGTTGTGTTTATGCCATGGTATTGAACACCAAGTTTTTGGATTCATCACCGGGGATTATTTGTGTTGTGAAAAGTATTGATCACAATTTTGTGCACCAGTATGGCATTTATTTAATGGAACTAAACTATATGCATCCTATCTAAGTGCAACTATCTAAATGAATGCAATTGCTTGGTCAAAATAAATCAATTCCCAAGAAGCATATATGAACAAGGGCCAAGGACTAGCAAGTCTAATCCACAATTGGATTGAGTTATTAAATATTTTTAGAAACTTGCATAAAAGAATATGATTGTAGGTGGAAACATGTAATTGAGAAATCGAACCCTCACCGGATGTGTTTGCACTCTATTCGCTTAAGTGTTTAGGGTCGATTCACTCAATTCTCCCCTAATCATGCTTTCCAAGATTTTTTCTTTTTCTAACAATCGACATATATTTCATGCATGCATACACATATCATGAGGTCTTTTCTTTAGGTGGTAATGGGGTTAGGGTCAAGGTAGGATGCATATATGGTTAAGTGAGCTTAGAATTTGAATCTTTGATAAGCTTAGACTTCCCACCTAACCTATGACAACCTATACAATTAAGCTCTATCCTAACTACCCATTCTTCTCACTTTTTTCACATACTCATGCATTCTCTTTTCATTTCACAACACATATGCATTGACTTTTATTGAACTTTACTTTGGGGCATTTTGTCCCCTTTTTATTATTTTTCTTCTTTTTCTTTCTTTTTCTATTTTTTTCTTTTCCTTTCCATATTATTTTTCTTTTTTCTTTTCTTTTTCTTTTCCTTTTCTCATTATTTTTTCTATATACAAGAACATTAATGCATAATGTTTTACATTTGTTCAATACATGAGTATGTACCCAATTTTCAATAGTTTCAATATCAATACACAACTACCCTTTTACTCCCCCGATGTCCCAAGGTTCCCACAATTGAATGATACTCACACACACTAGCCTAAGCTAATCAAAGATCCAAATTAAGGACTTTTATTGTTTTCCGCTTTAAGGCTTGTAATGTGCTAAATTAAGAACAAAGTGGGTTAAGCATAGGCTCAAATTGGCTAACAAAGGAAGATAAAAGGTAAGTCTATTTGGGTACGTGAGATAATAAAATGATGGCCTCAATCATATAAATGCATGAATACATAAAGTAATTGACATAAAGAATCAAACAAATCAGAAATTACAATCATAGAAAGAGAATAATTGCGCACAAGAAGGAAAACTAAGTGGTTATAAGATGTAACTATACCATTAGGCTCAAATCTCACAAGCTTGTGTTCTTAGCTCAAAAATTATGTTCCACAATATATATAATTAAAGCAAGTTCTATGAAAAAGTTTTTCACTCAAAACAATTGAGGTGCCCTATAGATAATTTTCTCAAAAAATTTCATTATTTTGACTAAGCTTATTTTGTATATGTATGCAAAAATAAGAAAATGCAAGTAAAAATCCTAAAATCCTAGAATGAAATGCAAAAGTGTTGGAATTGGAAATTTGTCACCCAAAATCGCCGACCGGTCGAACGACCTCCCCACACTTAAAAGTTTGCACCATCCTCGGTGCACTCAAAGATGAGTAACGGGGTACGGCGACTCTCCAGATTGCTACCTTCAGCTGGTAGGTCAACCGGTGCTGCGTGTTCTTAGTCTTGCTTCCGTTATTGCTTGTGGTGTATCCATCATGAAAAATAAAAATATAACACCAGAAGATGAGAAGATATAAAAGCAAGGAAGCATACATTGTTGGAATGAGGTAAATCATGAGAATGAAGTAAGTGAATAAGTTGTGACATTCATGAAAATAGGGATGTAAGTTCTAAATTAGGAGACTTTTTAGAACACATATTAGCATAAAAAGCAATGTCACAAAAGAAGCATGCACTTCACTTATCCTAGTGTGCTTTGAGATGCTTTAAGTAAACTTGTAAGGTAAAACAAGCATTAAAGAAGCATGAAAGCATTCAAGCTAAAAACATATGGATGCATATGATCATGAAATACAATGCATTGAGGTAAATGCATAACATCATCCATCAAGAGATTGCCTAGTCAAGGAAAAGGATTCAAATCGCATGGTGGCTAAATCATGTAATTCAAAAAGATTAAACATGCTTGTAGGCATTTCTCATCACTTGGAATTCTTAAAAGGTAAGCATGAAAAACTCAAAGCCAAGGAGAAAAATATAACCTCAACAATAGATTCCAACAAAGATTATAAACATAATGATGTTAAGATAACATTCCTTTTGAATACTTCGATAGCTTACCTGATCTTATGGTATAGAATACTTTCTTAAGTTTATGTCTGAGTGTTGGAGTTCTAGGATTGCTGATGACAAGCCATCATATACCCATTTTTTTAAGCTAATTTCACTTGTTTCACT
The DNA here is from genome assembly GCF_003086295.3 of Arachis hypogaea. Lineage (NCBI taxonomy): Eukaryota > Viridiplantae > Streptophyta > Magnoliopsida > Fabales > Fabaceae > Arachis > Arachis hypogaea. The sequence continues at coordinate 60,337,388 of NC_092044.1, read as the reverse complement.
AGTTTTTATGCACTTTCTTGCATCCTAAGTAAGTAATTTGGAATGAAACTGCATAACTTCTTTAAATCAAACAACCACCATTAAATTGATGCTAAATCATGAGGTTTGAGCTAAAATTAATTGATTTTTAATGATTTATAAACCTTATGAGTTTAGAGATACTTTGATTGGTTGTTTTGGTTTCTTGTAGGTGAAGAAAGGAAGAAAAGAAGAAAAACGTGGCTTAAGAAGTGTGACCATGGGAGGAGAAGTGTGGTGCAACATAGAAGGAGGAAGCAAACACTGCCCTCCACAAGGGCACACTGCCCTCCAGGAGAGCAGCATAGTGAACCAAGCTTCCAAAGAAATTCTGCCCAGCCCTCTTCAAGAGCAATATCGGGCTCATCAAAGAAATAAATTCAAGAAAAAAGCTTACCAATGCTTGCCACAAGGTTCGAACTCATGAGCAAGGGGGAGTGGGGGAGCGCTACTCACAAAGGAAAATAAGCCAAAAACACGGAGGCTTCACTGAGAAAGCAAGGAAGCTGCACCACTTGAGCGCTACCCTGATGATGTCCAAGACTTGGCATGCGAAATATTTCAAACGCACCATGACGCACACTGCCCTGCCCTCCACAAGGGCAGGGCAGCATTTCTTGATGCATGGCGCAGCATTTGGCACGGCCAGGACTTGAGCACTCGGCCAGCAGCACGCACGCACGGGCAGCACTTGGCGCACCATGGCAACTCTGCCCTGCCCTCCACAAGGGCAGGGCAGCATCTTGAACGCCCATCACACGCACGAGGCCGCATGCACCATTTCCTGCTCTGCCCTCCACAAGGGCAGGGCAGCCTCCTGGAAGCTAATTTTTCATGGGCTAAAAATTGGATTAAAAATCCAATTTAATTCATTTCTTCACCAAATCAAAAGCCCATCCAAATTCCAAAATCCAAGAATAGAAAGTGTATAAATAGGAGATAGTTTGATGTAATTAGGACCCTTCTTTTGATTTTTGAATTTTTACATTTTGAAACTTCATTTTCTCCGAGAGCTTTAAACTGAGATTTGAGAGAATCGGGAAGGAGAATTGATTCCTCTTCTTCCTCGTTCTTACTTGAGCATTTTTACTTTTCTTGTTTGAGTCTTGGGTGTGAAGAATTGAGGAATTTCTGTCTTAATCTCCATTCAAGATCTCTTTAATTTCTCTTCTGCATAATTGAGTTCAATTACATTTCCTTTACTGCTTCTTCGTTAATTTCTTGTCAATTGCTTTGTGAACTTGGATATGGGAAGGAAATTGAGATTTAGACTTTGCTATCTAGTCTCTGGAGTCCTGAGATCCCATTTCCCCTTTTGGTTCTTCTGTGAACCCCTGCTGCAATTTAATTTCCCTTCCTGTTTGAAGTCTAGTTACTTCCAATTCATCTTCTGCTTTATTAATTGCTACAATTTAATTTTCCTTGCTTAAATTCTGAATTCCCAGTCCTCAACTCCCTTTTTCCATTCAAACAATTTATATTTCTTGCACTTTAAGTTACTGCAATTTACATTTCTTGCACTTTAAGTTTCAGTCATTTAATTTCTTGTTCTTTAAGATTCAGCACCTTTACTTTCAGTTCTCTTTGATTTCTGCAATTCATCCCTCTCCCTTTACATTCTCTGCTATTTACTTACTGTTGGATACAGAATCACTCAACCAATACTTGATTCGCTTGACTAAATCAACCACTAAACTAAAATTGCTCAATCCTTCAATCCCTGTGGGATCGACCTCACTCCCGTGAGTTTTATTACTTGATGCGACCCGGTACACTTGCCGGTGAGTTTTGTGTTGGATCATTTTCCACACATCAAGTTTTTGGCGCCGTTGCCGGGGATTGAATTAGATTGACAATGATTAAGTGAAGTGGAGATCTAGATCAAGCACTTTTTCTTTCCTGTTCCTTTAATTTTTTACTAAGCATACTAACTGTTTGAATTTTTGCTTAAGCTAACACTAACTTCACTCTAACAATAGAGTGTATAATTCTGGTTCCTGGTTCTGTGTTTATGTCAGGAGGAAGAAGCTATGAATCCACACCTTTTGATCCTGAAACACTTTGGAGGTTGAGAAGAGAACCAAGAAATGGAGGAAAATCCAACAAATCCATAAGTGGGAATGGCCAACGACAATGGTCAGCCTCAAAGGAGAGTATTGGCTTCATATACATTTGCTAATCCAAGGCATTGTGGGAGTAGCATTCTTACCCCAAATGTCGATGCAAATAACTTTGAATTGAAGCCCCAACTCATCACCTTGGTGCAGAGCAACTGTTCTTATGGAGGAGGCCCCTTGGAAGATCCAAACCAGCACCTATCCACCTTCCTGAGGATATGTGACACAGTGAAGACCAATGGTGTGCATCCTGACAGTTACAAATTGTTGTTGTTTCCATTTTCCCTGAAGGACAAAGCTACTCAATGGTTGGAGTCATTTCCAAGAGAAAGCATCAACACTTGGGATGATTTGGTGAGTAAGTTTCTTGCCATGTTTTACCCCCCTCAAAGGATCATTCGGTTGAAGACTGAGGTGCAGACATTCACACAATTGGATGCTGAAAATCTATATGAGGCATGGGAAAGATATAAGGCTCTGCTGAGGAAATGTCCACCAGAGATGTTCACTGAGTGGGACAAGCTGCAGAACTTCTATGAAGGACTTACGCTGAAGGCTCAAGAGGCACTTGATCACTCAGCTGGAGGATCATTGCAACTGATGAAAACTGCAAAAGAGGCTCAAAACCTCATTGACATGGTGGCTAACAACCAGTATTTCTTTGCTCATCAAAGGCAACGCCAACCGTCACAAAGAAGAAGAGTGATGGAGTTAGAGGGAGTTGACTCAATCCTAGCTCAAAACAAAGTGATGCAGCAGCAAATTCAGCAACAATTTGAGCAAATGGCCAAAAGAATTGATGGCCTACAAGTAGCATCAGTAAGTTCCACAAGCCAACCAACAACTCCTTGGGCGCAAAATGAAGAAAACCAAGAAGATCAGCAGCAGGAACAACCTCATGTGCATAACCAAAGCTCCGGGCAAAATGAAGTCTATGGTGACACCTACAATCCATCCTGGAAGAGCCATCCAAACATAAGATGGGGAGATAACCACACTCAAAACCAGCAACCATGGCAAAGAAACTCAAACCAAAACAACTCAAGAAACAACCAAAACCACAACCAGCAAAACACTAACCCCAATCCATATAGAAAACCCCAAAATAACCACCCAAATTCTAGCTACTATCCACCCAATAACCAAACCACTAATCAAAACACCTACCATCAACCTTCAACATCTCACAACCAGCCACAAGTGTCACAAGACACTCAAAGAATCTCCAATTTGGAGATATTGATGGAAAAGATGATGAAGCACCAAGAGATAATGATGGAGAAACTCATGAAAAATCAAGAGATGGCAAAACAAGATCAGGAAGCAGCACGGAAGGATCAAGCCATAACAAGTAAAAACCAAGAAGCCTCAATCAAAAACCAAGAAGCTACAAGTAAAAACCAAGAAGCTTCAATCAGAAATCTTAAGAGGCATATGGAACAAATGGCTAAACAAATTGCAGAGATGGGTGAGAAGCAATCAAATGGATCCCCTATTGCTACTCAAGACCACTCAAGGGATAAAGGAAAAGCTACAAAGTGGGAGGAGTGCAAAGCAATCATGATGGGAAGTGAGAAGGAAGCCATCAATCAGGAAGAACACAATAGAAAAGTTCCACAAGAAGAGACAGAAGAAAGAAGTGAAGAGGAGAGAAAGACCAAGAATGCAAAAAGCTCAAAGAAGGATGAGGACATCCTTGAAACACAGCTACAAGAGAAGAAGGAAGGGGTGAAGCCAGATATCCCCAAACTTCCATACCCTCAGAGGTTCAAAAAGGAAAACGAGGATAAGCAATATTCAAAGTTCCTAGACATATTGAAGACACTCAGCATCAATATTCCTTTCTTAGAAGCACTTGAACAGATACCATTATATGCCAAATTTATGAAAGAAGTGCTAACAAAGAAAAGACCCTTGAAGGAAGGACAAATTGTTGAGATGACAAAGGAATGTAGTGCTATCTTCCAAAGAGAGTTGCCAGAGAAGAAAGATGATCGTGGGAGTTTTTACATACCTTGCACCATAGGAGACATAACAATTGAGAAGTCATTCTGTGACCTTGGTTCAAGCATAAACTTGATGCCTTTGTCTCTAATGAGGGAACTCCGAATTTGTGAGCTGAAATCCACACAAATACTCCTGCAAATGGCTGACAAATCCATCCAGCAAGCACTTGGAGTTGTAGAGAATGTACTGGTAAAGGTGGGGAAATTCCTTCTCCCAGTTGATTTTATCATCCTGGATATGGAGGAGGACCCTAACACTCCCATCATTCTGGGGAGGCCTTTCCTGGCTACAGGCAGAGCATTGATAGATGTTGAAAAAGGGGAATTGTTGTTGAGAGTGCATGATGAGCACCTAGCATTCCATGTTTTTAAAACCCTGCATGAACCCACTCAAGAAGAAGATTGTACAGAGGATAAAGCCAGGGATCAAAGCTTGAAAGAGGCAGTCAATGAGTTAACTCCAAGACTTCCAAATCCATGCTTCAAAGAAGTAGAGATGGTGCAACAGACCAAAGAAATCAAGGAGGAACTAGATCCAAAACCCCCAGATGGGAGCCTCAACACTCCAGATAAAGAACCACAAAGGCATGAATTATCTCCTGAGAAAGAAGAAAAGAAGAAGAGGCCAAAAGGGTGGAGAAATAAGAAAATTCCCACTGAAGGCTTCTCACCAGGGGATAAAGTGATGTTAAACACCCAACCAATGAAGGTGTCTCCACAATCATCTGAGTGCTATACTGTGAACTGGATCCTTTCACTTAAACACCTAGAGATCATCAAGGAGGAGACCGGAAGGAAGTTCATAGTAAGAGGAGAAAAGCTGAGGCACTATGATTTTCAACCCCCATGATAAAAGGATAAGATGTCAAGCTAGTGACAATAAAGAAGCGCTTGTTGGGAGGCAACCCAACCTGAGGTAGTTTTCTTTTCATAGCTTTTTCAATAAAAATGTTGAATAATTAAGTATGTATTGCAAGGAGCTAAGTTTGGTGTTGCACACCAAAACAATTTAAGGGAGAATGGAGGATTCTAAGTTTGGTGTTCCATCAAAATCTCATTTAAAAGAACATTCTCACTTTCTGCACAATGCTAGCTCCAAGCAATCAGACAAATTATTCAACTATTTAACTACTTTTTAGCTTTAATTCCATAACCTTTAGCAAGGACACAAGGTTTCACATATGGTTGATTTGTTACATCAGAGGCTGTGGCAAACAATTAAGTTTGGTGTTCCCACACCAAAATAAATCCAAGAGCCACACTCAATTTATACATACTAACCATGCACTTAAGGGCTTGAGAAGCAAGCAACTTTTGAGAATTATGCAGGACATGAGTCAACAATTGAAGATATTATACATCTTAACTCAAAGAGAACACAATAGAAGGAAGAATCAAAGGGCTGCAACTTCAAAGGTTGTATCTAAACTTAATCCTTGCTGCTGTGAAGTGTTTTGAATCTGGAAACCATTGTATGTCCTGCTAAAGTGTTTATCTAGTTGCAAGTGGAATTGTTTGTTAAGAATGCTTATTTGCATAAGTGCTTGTCATTCATCACTTAGCTTTAAATTTTGTTTTGTTTCCCATATGCTTGAATAAAAGAGAATGGTTTGAATTAGAAAGTAAATATCCAATGTTGCATAAGTTAGAATAGAAGTTAGTGGTGGTAGGTGTTTGATTCAATTGTTAGCTCATAGAATAATTGCTGCATAATGACATGTTACTTGAAGCTTAAGCTAGTTTGCTACTGTGACCCTTCAATCAATGAAAATCCCTTGGAAATAAAGCAAAATCAAAAGAAAAGGAAAAAGAAAAAGCCAAGAGCTGGCAAAGAAACAAAGAATAAGGCTAGGCACCAATAGCTTGGACCCTAGGACACATGCCTGTGGTGTTCTTGTACTAGGATATGCTTGGACAAGTAAATTCTAAGGGGTATTTCAAAACCTGACCACTTAGATCAACTGATTTGGGATGGCCAATTGAAAGTCCACAATAAAGAGCAACCTAGTTACAAAGCATTTAGTTATCCAAAGAGATGCTGGGCATCAATGATCCTAGGAGGAAATGGTGAGCCATGTGTCTGTGGTAAAGAAATGTTAAGCCAAAAATAAAGCCAAAGGCTGCTGCAACATTCGCCACCAAGCCTTCAATAAATAATAAGCTCTCTAATGCAAAAGAAAGAAGAAAAAGCTAACAAGGGAAATAATTAAAAAGTAAGGTGTTATAGCAGCAACCTTGGTGAACCCTTTAGGAGACATTGTTTGTTATGACAGCAAGTAATAAATGAACTACTATTGATCTGCATGAAACTCCATGAACCAAGTTCTACTATATGCCTAATAAGGAAATGTTTGCTCTTCTTTTTCATTTCATTTCCTCTTAATTTTGATGCTTGCTTGGGGACAAGCAAGATTTAAGTTTGGTGTTGTGATGACAAGCCATCATATACCCATTTTTTTAAGCTAATTTCACTTGTTTCACTAGTTTTTATGCACTTTCTTGCATCCTAAGTAAGTGATTTGGAATGAAACTGCATAACTTCTTTAAATCAAACAACCACCATTAAATTGATGCTAAATCATGAGGTTTGAGCTAAAATTAATTGATTTTTAATGATTTATAAACCTTATGAGTTTAGAGATACTTTGATTGGTTGTTTTGGTTTCTTGTAGGTGAAGAAAGGAAGAAAAGAAGAAAAACGTGGCTTAAGAAGTGTGACTATGGGAGGAGAAGTGTGGTGCAACATAGAAGGAGGAAGCAAACACTGCCCTCCACAAGGGCACACTGCCCTCCAGGAGAGCAGCATAGTGAACCAAGCTTCCAAAGAAATTCTGCCCTGCCCTCTCCAAGAGCAATATCGGGGGAGTAGGGGAGCGCTACTCACAAAGGAAAATAAGCCAAAAATTGGCCAAAATGCTCCCAGCCAGTCCCGAACAAGAAGGCTTCACTAAGAAAGCAAGGAAGCTGCACCACTTGAGCGCTACCCTGATGATGTCCAAGACTTGGCACGCGAAATATTTCAAACGCACCATGACACACACTGCCCTACCCTCCACAAGGGCAGGGCAGCATTTCTTGATGCATGGCGCAGCATTTTGGCACGGCCAGGACTTGAGCACTCGGCCAGCAGCACGCACGCACGGGCAGCACTTGGCGCACCATGGCAACTCTGCCCTGCCCTCCACAAGGGCAGGGCAGCATCTTGAACGCCCATCACACGCACGAGGCCGCATGCACCATTTCCTGCTCTGCCCTCCACAAGGGCAGGGCAGCCTCTTGGAAGCTAATTTTTCATGGGCTGAAAATTGGATTAAACATCCAATTTAATTCATTTCTTCACCAAATCAAAAGCCCATCCAAATTCCAAAATCCAAGAATAGAAAGTGTATAAATAGGAGATAGTTTGATGTAATTAGGACCCTTCTTTTGATTTTTGAATTTTTACATTTTGAAACTTCATTTTCTCCGAGAGCTTTGAACTGAGATTTGAGAGAATTAGGAAGGAGAATTGATCTTTCTTCTTCCTCCACAAGTTTCTTGTTTCTGTCTCAATCTCCATTCAAGATCTCTTTAATTTTTCTTCTACATAATTGAGTTCAATTACATTTTCTTTACTGCTTCTTCTTTAATTTATTGTCAATTGCTTTGTGAACTTGGATCTGGGAAGGCAATTGAGATCTAGACTTTGCTATCTAGTCTCTGGAGTCCTGAGATCCCATTTCCCCTTTTGGTTCTTCTGTGAACCCCTGCTGCAATTTAATTTCCCTTCCTGTTTGAATTCTAGTTACTTCCAATTCATCTTCTGCTTTATTAATTGCTACAATTTAATTTCCCTTGCTTAAATTCTGAATTCCCAGTCCTCAACTCCCTTTTTCCATTCAAACAATTTATATTTCTTGCACTTTAAGTTACTGCAATTTATATTTCTTGCACTTTAAGTTTCAGTCATTTAATTTCTTGTTCTTTAAGATTCAGCACCTTTACTTTCAGTTCTCTTTAATTTCTGCAATTCATCCCTCTCCCTTTACATTCCCTGCTATTTACTTACTGTTGGATATAGAATCACTCAACCAATACTTGATTCGCTTGACTAAATCAACCACTAAACTAAAATTGCTCAATCCTTCAATCCCTGTGGGATCGACCTCACTCCCGTGAGTTTTATTACTTGATGCGACCCGGTACACTTGCCGGTGAGTTTTGTGTTGGATCGTTTTCCACACATCAATTGCCTCTGGCTTTCCGGAGACCATATACATTATGTACGTGGGCACCTTTACCATACTGAGAACCCTCGGTTCTCATTGCATACATATATTATTGTTTTTAGATGCAAGACGCAAGGAGCCACACTGAGCATTCTAGAGACTTTTGGGAGCAAATAACTATCTTGTAACTCGGTGTTTGTATTTTATTTATGCTTATATATGTATATAGATTCTCCACCTTGTATATTATGTATCTTGTCCCTCTTAGAGATCGACTTGGAGAAACAGGTGTTTGTCTTATATTTTGGGATGCTTTTTGGATTATATGTATATATGTATGTATTTATACTTCGGGTGGCCTTAGCTTCGCAGGTCGAGCTTGGAGCTTGTTATTTGTATCTTTAGAATTATAATATTGGAGCTTATTATTATCCTTTCCGTTCTATTTTTATCTAGCTTTCTGCTTATCTTTCATGAGTAATACGCTTTTCTTTTGGTGTTTTGTTCAACTCCATTTCTAGGCTCCTAGTTACAATTTCTTTCAATTATATTATATACGTATTTTTATCTCTAGAGGTCACAGCGCTTCACCACCTTAGATTTACGTCCTAGGCATAAAGCTCTGTGTGGTAGAGTGTTACACTTACAAACATAATGTAATAAAAACAAAAATGAAAGCAATCTACTCTAGGTTCATGATCTAGCCATCTTTTACAATTCAGAAGGCTCCCATCACAGACACATCCATGTTCAGAGCAAAATCATGGACTTGAGGCTTCATGGTCTCTTCACTAGCCCAGATAGTGTGCTTAGCATCCCAGAGCAAGCCCTCCTTGTTCAACTGAGCAACCTTGCCCATAACACATCCGATTCAGAAAGGGTAGCAACGGTCCTCGACTCAATGTCCGTAGCTCATTTCCGCTCATGAGCCAGCTAAGAGAGAAACAAAGTCTCCAACTTAGAAAGATGAAGAATCTCTGAGCAGCATCCTCTACATCCTTCATAGCTTTTGCCAGAGCAGTCTCGACAGCCGCGGGTGATGAGTTCGAATTCACTCTCCTCCCAATAAAATTGATGATTTCACTCTTTAGCAAGCGCACCAAAATTACCGTCAAGTAATAACCCATAGTATAGTGGGATCATATCTACAGAGATTGGTAGATTTGATCAATTTTAATTAACTGGTGAATTAGTCAAGCTTAGACAGAATAAGTTGTAAGTGCAAGATCATAAATGGCGGAAACATAAATGGCAAAAGAATAAAGGAAAGCAATAAAGTGCAGAAATAGAAATAGCAAGAATGTAAAAGGGAGTGGGAATTTGCAGAATGTAAATGAAAGCTATAAGGGAATGGGAGAGATAAGAATGAAGGAATTCATTGAGATCAGGAGATATTGTCTCTTTGGATTAAATCCAGCTTATATCCTCTTCAATCATGCAACTCATTGACCTCTTAGCAATCATGATTGATTGAGCCCCAATCCCTTGGTGACTAAATCTCTCAGATCTTGATCAATAGCTAATTCCATGGTCTAATTGCTCATGAAGAGAGATATGCTTGGTCCCTGATTATACCACACATCCTTGTAGGTCCAGGTAGAGGAAGGATTATATGTCACCGTATCCAAACACCAAAACCCAGATTCTACTCAAGTGTGAGAAAGATTTTCAAGCATGGTTTTATGTTTCCTCTTCCAAGGTTCTCATAAAACCCAAATGCATTCAATCTCTTTTCCAAGATAATTGAATACTAAGCATGAAGAACGAAAATCCTTCAAGTAAATCAAAGAGAGATGAAGAGAAGAAGAAATTCATTATCATTAATCCATCAAGTACAATAGAGCTCCCTCTCTCAATGAGAGGGAATTTAGCTACTCATAGCTCAGAAAGAAAGTACAAAAGATGGAAGAGATGAAGTGTAAAAAGTTAAAAAATGAATTCCAAACTAAAACTCTACAATCCGATTGAGATAGTGATCTGTGTCTCTGTATGTGTTTCCAATACTTCCAAGGGTATTTATACCACTCCTAGATCTAGAAATAAAGGGAATTACAAAAGTGAAAAGAAAATTACAATTTGGATGGAAAAGAAACTCAACAACCGTGATCTTCCAGCTGGCGTGTGACTGGCGTTCCCCTGGCATGTCACGCTCTCTTCGTTTCAAGCTTGGTGTGCCACGCCTCACCCTCCAAGTGGCACACATTCCTTTATCATATCCATGGCGTGCCACACCTTCGAGCAAAAGTGGCATGCCCAGGGCATTTTAATTGACCCATGTATCATGGCATGCCACGCCTTCGAGCCAAAGTGACACGCTAGGCCATTTTAAAGTTCTCAAGTAGCTCTGCGTGCCACGCCTTCGACACCAAGTGGCACGCCCAGGGTCTGGCGTGCCACGCCCCTCTAAATGCTTCATCCTCTTGCTGGCGTGCCACGCCTCATCATCCAAGGGGCACGCCCAGTTCATTTGGCCATTTATATCCTCCTCTGGAAAACACTACTAGCGTGCCACGCCATGAGACTGGCGTGCCACGCCCTTCACGTAACTTGGTTCCAAAGGTTGGCGTGCCACGCCTGGATGTTCAAGTGGCAAGCCAAAGTGGGACAATTGAGCTGGCGTGCCACGCCTTTGATACCAAGTGGCACGCCCAGCTTTGTTTGGCCTCCTTCAGTGCTGGCGTGCCACGCCTGATCATTCAAGTGGCATGCCTTAGCGAGACTTCCTGAGCTAGCGTGCCATGCCTTCGACACCAAGTGGCACACCTAATGTTTTGTGTTTCCTTCTTGTTCATTGGCATGCCACGCCTGGTTGCTCATGTGGCACGCCCAAACTTTATTAGCCTTCAACCCCTTCTCTGGATTCTTGTACCAGCGTGCCACGCCATGTTGCTCAAGTGGCATGCCCATTCAATTGTGGGTCTCTTAGGCTTGGCGTGCCACGCCTTGATCTTCAAGTGGCACGCCCAAGTGAATTTTGGAACTGGCATGCCACGCCTTTGATACAAAGTGGCACGCCCTAGTGATGACTCTTCTAGGTAATTAGTTGGCGTGCCATGCCCAGCTTTTGGTGTGCCACGCCTCTTCGATGGTCTTCATTGAGGCTCTCTGGAATGTTGTACCAGTGTGCCACACCCAACTTTCGGCGTGCCACGCCAGTACATTTTGTGGCGTTTGTTCCAAGTGGCACGCCTGCTTCACACCCCCACTTGTTTAGTTGTTTCCTCCCTACTTTTGATGTCTTCTTTGCCTAAAATTCAACACAAACTCATTTCACAGCAATGTACTATGATATGCATCAATTAAGGCATGAATTGCAATGATCAAATGAGATTATGCCTCTTTTATGGTATTTTTGTGCAAGAAAAAGGGTAGATGATGTAAGTCATCACAACACCAAACTTAAGCTTTGCTTGTCCCAAGCAAATCAATGTGAGTGGCCTTTTTGTGAATTGAGACTTAACCTTGAATGAATGCAATATAACTAAGAATGGGACTAAGTATTCAACACATGCATGAATGCTTTGAATGTCACAACGAGTCCCTAGATCCTTGAGGGTTCTTCCAAGTATGTGCCTCAGGGGTCCATTTCATTGATTGTCACCTTGAAGTAGTAAGAGTTAGCTCATTCTATTCTTGGTTTTGCTTCTTTTCTGTTCATTGACCACGACTCTAAGTGTTTTGTCTCAAGACAACCCTTTAGTTAGGCTTTCAATCAACACTCCCAAACCAGTTGGCTTTAGGGCGTTAGGTGTTGAAACACCCTTGAGAATTTACTTGCCCAGGCCTCTTCTTGACACATCTTCACCACAAGCATCTACTAGGGTCTCTAACTCTTTTGAGTCTTTTTCAATGTTTCTCTTCCCTTCCTAGTAGTTGATGCTCAGAGCCTTGGGTCTTTATTACTTACTACTTCTTAGTTCTATAGGTATTCAAGGAACACCCCTCAACCTCTACTTGTCATGCCTTCTAGGACTAGTTGCCTTTCATGACTCATTTTCTTTTTAGTTCATTCAAGGTTCTACACTTGGTCTTTTGTTTCTTTGTTCTTTGAAAGAGCTTTCTTGATCTTAGTCTCATTTACTCTTGTTCTTGCACAACTCACAACAACCCTTATGGAAACAAACTATACTTTATTGATGTTGAAAAAGACTAAAGTTAACATTGCATTTTCTTTCTTGCATATCAAGGGACTCACAAAAGACTTCAAGTAATAAAGAACTAAACATAAAACATAAACTATCCTAGCATTACCAATTATTCTCAAACATAAAGTAAAGTAGATAGATAAGAACTTAAACAGAATTCATAAATTTGGAATATGTCAACCATAGAACTCAACAACCTTGTGCAGCTTCAACTTTAGTTCAATGACCCTTTGCCCTTGTCTTTCTTCTTGGAGGGGGAGGAGTCATTTTCACCCTTTTGAGAGGATCCTTCTTGTGCTTTCTTGTCCTTGGGCTTCCAAAATCCCAGCCTTACCATATATATTCTTTCATCCTCCTTGTGCTTAGTGATGCACGAAAACTTGTATCTCAACAAATTTTCCTCCGGCAAGTATACCGAATTTGTCGTCAAGTAAAAACTCACAATAGAGTGAGGTCGAATCCCACAAGGATTGATTGGTCAAGCAACTTTAGTTGGAAGAGTATGCTAGTTGAGCTAAACAGATTGTAGGTTGAGAGTTGCAGAAAATTAAATGACGGAAAAGTAAATAGCAGAAATTAAAGTACAGAATCTTAAATTGGGATTTGGGGTAATGAGCATGAAGATAAATGACAGAAATTAAAGAGAATGGGTAAGATCAGAAATGGGGAATTCATTGGGCTCAGGAGATGTTGTATTCTCTGGATCAAGTTCATTTTCATCTCTTCCTCAATCAATGCATCTATTGATCTCCTTAGCAATCTTAGGTGATTGGATTCCAATTCCTTGGTAATTCAATCTCTCTAAGCTTGAACAATTGCCCAATTCCTTGATTTAATTGCTCATGGGAAGAGATGAAATTTGGTACCTGATTATACCATATGTATTTTCAAATCAAAGTGTTGGGAGGATTACATGTCACTATATCTGCCCAGACCCCAATTTGGTCCAACATGACAAAGCATTTCTAGCATGATCTCCTCATCCCTTTTCCAAGGCTCAGAGGAGATCCAATTATGGAGAGTTTCTTTTCCAAGACAACTAACCAATTGAATTCAGATCGAAAGCTTTCTAGTAAATCAAAAGAGAAGAAACAAGAAGAGAATGAAAACTATAATTGATCCATCAAATTACAACAGAGCTCCCTAACCCAATGAAAGGGGTTTAGTTGTTCATAGCTCTAGAAATGGAAAATGGCAGAAAAGAATCCATCCAAGCTAAAAGTACAGAAGAGTAAATATACAGAGAGTAGTTCTCCAAAGTGCCCCACTTTCTATAGTTCAAAACTACCCCTATATATACTACTCCTCTTGATCTTCTAGTGAGTTCTTCATGTCTTGGATGTGGGCTTTAGATCTTGAGTTGAAGCAGTTCCAATCTTTAATGGGCCCAGCTTGCAGAGAAGTATGAATTAGGCATGGGCGTTAGTGAAGTTAACGTTAAGTGACATTGTGGGTTCGAGAACGTTAGTGGCAATCACAATTTTCACTAACGTTCCAACCCCCATATAGCCTATGTTAACTCCAACATTAGTGGCACTAACGTGACCACTAACGTTGCCTTGTAAATCTTCGCTAGCGTTATTGGGACTCACCTTTCCCAATAACGTTAGCTTATAATCCTTCGCAAGCGTTATTGGGACTCACCTTTCCCATTAACGTTGCCTTATGCCCTTTGTCCCTACGTTAGAGTAACTAACGTGACTCTTAACGTGGCTATGCCTCACCTTCGAGAGCGTTAGTGACAATTACCTTTGTCACTAACACTCAAAGTGCCCCTACTCTCCACGTTAGAGCTTACGTTAACTTTCACGTTAGTGGTCTTAACGTGACCACTAACGTGGGCAATGCTATTTGATCCAACGTTAGTGACAAAGGTGAGTGTCACTAACGTTGGCATTGTTCTTCTCTTCTACGTTAGAGTTCACGGTAACGAAGTTAACATGACTCTTAACGTAGCTCATTGCCAAATCTTGGAATGTTAGTGGTGTTCACATTTACCACTAACGTTGGAGCTTTCTTTTATCTCCACGTTAACTACCATGTTAACTTTGTTAACGTGGCAATTAACGTGGGCTTATGATGGCTTCATGGGCGTTATTGGTGATCACTTTTCTCCTTAACGTTGCAAGCTATTTACCATTCCACATTAGTGGTCACATTAAATAGATTAACGTGAGTACTAACGTGGTTCTTCCTTGCTTCCTTTGTCCTGAAATCAAGCAAATAAAGTGCATCAAAGCTCTAACCAAAATCATGAGATTATGCATCATCAATTTATCATTCAATTCTAGCAAATCCTCATGAAATCCTGTGAAATTCACAATAGTTGCTTGAATCAAGGTGTAAGTGTATTTTCATCCAAAACTTGCCTTTTTCACTAAGAAAATGCATGAAACTACCTTAAAACAGTAAAGAAAAGGTCAGTGAAACTGGCCTAGATGCCCTGGCATCACTTAGCTAGGATCTCCTATTGTCTAGCACTCAATTCCTCCAGTCCTTGCATGAATGTTGGGTATCCGGGGTTAAGAGCGGCCACAGCATTACACAAGTGATTCAGCTTCGCTTGTGTGTTGATATTATATTGCCTCCTTGAAATGGTCCGGGCATCATAAAGATGCCTGAACTCAGCGAGGATCCTCTGTTGCCATTTGTTCTGCTCTATTACTTTGTCGAGTGCACTTCGCACCTCTCCCCAGTCGAACTCCTCTTGCTTCTCCTTCCTTGCTTGCTCAAAGCTTCCTTGGAGGTTTTGTATGTTCTTATTCACCTGGTTCCATTGCTCCCTTTGGCTATTTTGAAATTGGTTGACATCTTCCCTCAATTGGTGCAAATCTCCCTTCATTTGATGCACATCTCCTTGTAGCTACTCCCAGTTTACTCCTTCAGAAAATTTTTGAAATTGCTGGTATTGTCGATATTATGGTGGTTGAAGCGCCAGGAAATGTGGTTGCTCCTCAGCCTCTTGTTGTTGTTGTTGTTGTTGTTGTTGTGGCACATGAGCATGAGCTCTATGCTTTCTGACCCTCTGAAGTGGGTTGATAGCCAACACCTTGGCCATTTTCTTGGCAGTTATATGCTTATCTTGTATCACTAGCACCTCATCAATAACTTTCTCAACTCCAGCGTCATCACATAGCTCTTGTTTGATGATGGGGAATGCCAACCTTGTGCTTTCATTAGTGCTCTTCAATATCTTGTTGATGTTGTTGGCAATCAACTCCCCAACATTTACATTCTCTCCTTTCATAATGTTGTATATGAGCACAGCTCTCTCCTTGGTCACCTCGGAGGTGTTGGATGTAGGAATCAAAGATCTTCTCACAAAGTCCAACCACCCCTAGCTTGGGGGCTCAAGTCCCTTCTTCTCAGCTGGTTGGGTTTCCCATCTTTGTCATTGATCCACTGCACATTTAGTACACAAATTTTGTTCAGGATTTCATCAAATCCTGGGTCTGGTTGCTTCATCATTTCCTCATAACTCTGAGTGGAGTCTGTCCTCTTCGATAACCATCAACGCCCTTTCTACGTTAGAGGGACTATAGTCAATGGACTTCCCTCTCACATAGCTAATGTACCCAAAAGCTTGCCCTGGTTATGGCCCGGAGTTGGCATAAAATTCCCTTACCACGCTGATGAGCGGATAATTTATACGCTTGTTGGCATTGTTTTTAGGTAGTTTTTAGTAAGTTCAAGCTACTTTTAGGGATGTTTTCATTAGTTTTTATGTTAAATTCACATTTCTGGACTTTACTATGAGTTTGTGTGTTTTTCTGTGATTTCAGGTAATTTCTGGCTGAAATTGAGGGACTTGAGCAAAACTCTGAAAAAGGCTGACAAAAGGACTGCTGATGCTGTTGGAATCTGACCTCCCTGCACTCGAAATTGATTTTCTGGAGCTACAGAACTCCAAATGGCGCGCTCTTAACGGAGTTGGAAAGTAGACATCCAGAGCTTTCCAGAAATATATAATAGTCCAAACTTTATTCGGAAATGAACGACGTAACATGGCGTTGAACGCCAAGTACATGCTGCTGTCTGGAGTTAAACGCTAGAAACACGTCATGATCCGGAGTTGAACGCCCAAAACACGTTATAACTTGGAGTTCAACTCCAAGAGAAGCCTCAGCTCGTGGATAGATCAAGCTCAGCCCAAGCATACACCAAGTGGGCCCCAGAAGTGGATTTATACATCAATTACTTACTCATGTAAACCCTAGTAGCTAGTCTAGTATAAATAGGATAAGTTACTATTGTATTAGACATCTTTTGACAGTTTAATCTTTTGACTTTGTAGTCTTTGATCATTCGGTCTCTTGATCATTGAGGATGCTGGCCATTCGGCCATGCCTGAACCTTTCACTTATGTATTTTCAACAGTGGAGTTTCTGCACACCATAGATTAAGGGTGTGGAGCTCTGCTGTACCTCAAGTTTCAATACAATTACTATTACTTTCTATTGAATTCTCTTTTATTCTTATTCCAAGATATATGTTGCACAACACTTTGATGAATGTGATGATCCGTGACACTCATCATCATTCTCACCTATGAACGTGCGTGACTGACAACCACTTCCGTTCTACTCTAGACCGGGCGCATATCTCTTAGATTCCCCAACAGAATCTTCGTGGTATAAGCTAGATAGATGGTGGCATTCATGAGGATCCATTCTGGGATTGAATGACTGTGATGAGCTTCAAACTCCTGAAGGCTGGGCGTGATGACAAACGCAAAAGAATCAAGGGATTCTATTCCAACCTGATTGAGAACCGACAGATGATTAGCCGTGCTGTGACAGAGCATAGGACCATTTTCACTGAGAGGATGGGATGTAGCCATTGACAACGGTGATGCCCTACATACAGCTTGCCATGGAAAGGAGTAAGAAGGATTGGATGAATGTAATAAGAAAGTAGAGATTCAAGAGGAGCACAGCATCCCCATACGCCTATCTGAAATTTCCACTATTGATTTACATAAGTATTTCTATCCCTATTATTTTCTTTTTATTATTAATTTTCGAACTCATCATAAACCAATTTAATCTGCCTAACTGAGATTTACAAGGTGACCATAGCTTGCTTCATACCAACAATCTCTGTGGGATCGACCCTTACTCACGTAAGGTATTACTTGGATGACCCAGTACACTTGCTGGTTAAGTTGAACGGAGTTGTGGAAAGAAAGTGCTTCTCTAACAGTGCCTGGAACTCTTGTATCACAATTTCGTCCACCAAGTTTTTGGCGCCGTTGCCGGGGATTGTTCGAGTATGGACAACTGACGGTTCATCTTGTTGCTCAGATTAGGTAATTTTCTTTTCAAAAACTTTTTCAAAATTTTTCTTTTTCGTTTTTCCAAAAATATTTTCGAAAAAAAAATTAATAAAAATACAAAAAAATCATAAAATCATAAAAATAAAAAATATTTTGTGTTCCTGTTTGAGTCTTGAGTCAATTTTTAAGTTTGGTGTCAATTGCATGCTTTAAAAATTTTTCTTGCATTTTTCGAAAATTCCATGCCTTCATAGTGTTCTTCATGATCTTCAAGTTGTTCTTGACAAGTCTTCTTGTTTGATCTTGATGATTTCTTGTTTTGTGTTGTTTGTTGTTTTTCATATGCATTTTTTTGTTTGTTAGAGTCCATGCATTAAAGATTTCTAACTTTGGTGTCTTGCATGTTTTCTTTACATCAAAAATTTTTCAAAAATATGTTCTTGATGTTCATCATGATCTTCAAAGTGTTCTTGGTGTTCATCTTGACATTCATAGTGTTGTTGCATGCATTAAGTGTTTTGATCCAAAATTTTCATGTTTTGCGTCATGATTGTGTTTTTCTCTCTCATCTTAAAAATTTCAAAAATCAAAAAAATATCTTTTCCTTATTTCCCTCCAAATCTTTGAAATTTTGGGTTGACTTGGTCAAAAAATTTTTAAAATTAGTTGTTTCTTACAAGTTAAATCAAATTTTCAATTTTAAAAATCTTATCTTTCCAAAATCTTTTTCAAAAATTATATCTTTTTCATTTTTTTCTTTTTTTCAAAAATTTCAAAAATCTTTTTCAAAATATTTTCAAAATCTTTTTCATATCTTTATATCATATTTTCGAAAATTCACTAATAATTAATGTGATTGATTCAAAAATTTGAAGTTTGTTACTTTCTTGAAGTTTCTTGTTAGTGAAGTAAGTAATTTTTTAAATTTAAAAATTAAATCTTTTTATCTTTTATCATATCTTTTTTTCAAAAATTTTATCTTTTTCAAAATTTGATTTCAAAATATCTTATCTAACTTCTTATCTTCTTATCTTTTTCAAATTTGATTTTAATATCTTTTTCAATCAACTAACTAACTTTTTGTTTGTTTCCTATCTTTCTCAAAACCAACTAACTACTCTTCCCTCTCTAATTTTTGAAAATACTTCTCTCTTTTACATAAATTCTTTTTAATTGTTTTAAATTTTAGTTTTAATTATATCTTATCTCTGATTTTCGAAAATCACTAACCACTTTTTCAAAATTATTTTCGAAATTCTCCATCTCTTTTCTTATTCTATTTAATTATTTATTTACTAACACCTCTCTTCACCTCTCTTCATCTAAAGATCCGAACCCAATCTATCCCTTGAGTTTGGATTCTTCTTCACTCTTCTCCCCTTTCTTCTTCTACTAACATAAAGGAATCTCTATACTGTGACATAGAGGATTCCTCTTCTTTTCTTGTTTTTTTCTCTTTCATATGAGCAGGAACAAGGAAAAAGGTACTCTTGTTGAAATTGATCCAGAACCTGAAAGGACTCTGAAGAGAAAATTAAGAGAAGCTAAATTACAACAATCTAAAGGTAACCTTTCAGAAATTTTTGAACAAGAGAAGGAGATGGCAGCCGAAAATAATAATAATGCAAGGAGAATGTTTGGTGACTTCACAAAGCCAACGTCCAAGTTTGATGGAAGAAGCATCTCCATTCCTGCCATTGGAGCCAACAACTTTGAGCTGAAACCTCAGCTAGTTGCCTTAATGCAACAAAACTGCAAGTTTTATGGACTTCCATTTGAAGATCCTTATCAGTTTTTAACTGAGTTCTTGCAAATCTGTGAGACTGTAAAGACGAATGGAGTTGATCCTGAAGTCTACAGACTCATGCTTTTCCCTTTTGCTATAAGAGACAGAGCTAGAATATGGTTGGATTCACAACCTAAAGATAGCCTGGACTCTTGGGATAAGCTGGTCACTGCCTTCTTGGATAAATTCTTTCCTCCTCAAAAGCTGAGCAAGCTGAGAGTGGATGTTCAGACCTTCAAGCAAAAAGATGGTGAATCCCTCTATGAAGCTTGAGAAAGATACAAGCAGCTGACCAAAAGATGTCCATCTGACATGTTTTCAGAATGGACCATATTAGATATATTCTATTATGGTCTATCTGAATTTTCGAAAATGTCATTGGACCATTCTGCAGGTGGATCTATTCACCTAAAGAAAATGCCTGAAGAGGCTCAAGAACTCATTGACATGGTTGCAAACAACCAATTCATGTACACTTCTGAGAGGAATTCCGTGAATAATGGGATACCTCAGAAGAAAGGAGTTCTTGAAATTGATGCTCTGAATGCCATATTGGCTCAGAATAAAGTGTTGACTAAGCAGGTCAACATGATCTCTCAAAGTCTGAATGGATGGCAACATGCATCCAACAGCACTAAAGAGGCATCTTCTGAAGAAGCTTATGATCCTGAGAACCCTGCCATGGCAGAGGTTAATTACATGGGTGAACCTTATGGAAACACCTATAACTCATCATGGAGAAATCATCCAAATTTCTCATGGAAGGATCAACAAAAGCCTCAACAAGGCTTTAACAATGGTGGACGTAATAGGCTGAGCAATAGCAAGCCATATCCATCATCTTCTCAGCAACAGACAGAGAATTCTGAACAAAACACTTCTAATTTAGCCAATCTAGTCTCTGATCTGTCAAAGGCCACTTTTAGTTTCATGAATGAAACAAGATCCTCCATCAGAAATCTGGAGGCACAAGTGGGCCAGCTGAGTAAGAAAGTCATTGAAACTCCTCCCATTATTCTCCCAAGCAATACAGAAGAGAATCCAAAAGGAGAGTGCAAGGCCATTGATGTGATCAATGTGGCCAAATGCACAAGCGAGGAGGAGGACGAAAATCCTAGTGAGGAAGACCTCCTGGGACGTCCTTCAAGCAAGAAGGAGTTTCCTATTAAGGATCCAAAAGAATCTGAGGCTCATATAGAGACCATAGAGATTCCATTAAATCTCCTTCTGCCATTCATGAGCTCTGAAGACTATTCTTCCTCTGAAGAGGATGAAGATGTGATTGGAGAGCAAGTTGCTCAATATTTAGGAGCTATCATGAAGCTGAATGCCAAGTTGTTTGGTAATGAGACTTGGGAAAGTGAACCTCCCTTGCTCATTAATGAACTAGATACCTGGATTCAGCAAACTCTACCTCAAAAGAAACAAGATCCTGGCAAGTTCTTAATACCTTGTACCATAGGCACCATGACCTTTGAACGGGCTCTATGTGATCTGGGGTCAGGGATAAATCTTATGTCACTCTCTGTAATGGAGAAGCTGGGGATCATTGAGGTACAACCTGCCTTGTTCTCATTACAATTGGCAGACAAGTCATTGAGATAAGCTTATGGAATAGTGGAGGACGTGTTAGTAAAGGTTGAAGGCCTTTACATCCCTGTTGATTTCATAATCTTAGACACTAGGAAGAAAGAGGACGAATGCATCATCCTTGGAAGACCTTTCCTAGCAACAGCAGAAGCTGTGATAGATGTCAACAGAGGTGAATTAGTCCTTCAAATGAATGGGGAATACCTTGTGTTTAAGGCACATGGCCATCCCTCTGTGACAAAAGAGAGTAAGCATGAAGAGCTTCTCTCAGTTCAGAGTCAAGAAGAGCCCCCACAGTCAAACTCTAAGTTTGGTGTTGGGAGGCCACAACCAAACTCTAAGTTTGGTGTTAAGACCCCATATCCAAACTCTAAGTTTGGTGTTGGGACTATACAACATTTACCTGATCAACTTGTGGCTCCATGAGAGCCCACTGTCAAGCTATTGACATTAAAGAAGCGCTTGTTGGGAGGCAACCCAATTATATTTATCTAATTTTTATTTTATTTTATTTTATTGTTATTTTGTGTTTTATTAGGTACATGATCATGAGGAGTCACGAAAAAATAATAAAAATTAAAAACAGAATAAAAAACAGTAGAAGAAAAAAATCACACCCTAGAGGAAGCACAGGCTGGCGTTCAACGTCAGTAAGGTGCATCTGGCTGGCGTTCAACGCCAGAACAGAGCATGAATCTGGCGCTGAACGCCAGAAACAAGCAACATTCTGGTGCTGAATGCCAGGAATGTGCCTAGAGAAGAAAAGCTGGCGCTGAACGCCAGTAACAAGCATGAAATTGGCGTTCAACGCCAGAAACATGCTTTACATGGGCGTTTAACGCCCAGAACGTGCACCACTCGGTGTTTAAATGCCAGAATGGTGTGCAAAGGCATTTTACATGCCTATTTGGCGCAGGGATGGAATTCCTTGACACCTCAGGATCTGTGGACCCCACAGGATCACCTCAGGATCTGTGGACCCCACAGGATCCCCACCTACTATATTCCCACCTTACCTCCTAATCCTATTTTGTGATGAGTATTCCCCATGTCACACTTCCCAACACTCATCACCAATCACCTCAATCCCTCTTCCCAATCACCCCTTCACCACTCACATCCATCCACTCTTCCCCATAAACCCCACCTACCTTCAAAAATTCAAAAACATTTACCCACCCATTCCCACCCTAAATGGCCGAACATACACCCCCCTTCTCCCTATATATACCCTTCTATTCTACTTCATTTTCACACAACACAACCCCCTCTTCTTCACCTTGGCCGAACCTACATCTCTCCCTCTCTACCATATTCTCTTCTTCTTCTTCTTCTCTTCTTTCTTCTATTGCTCGAGGACGAGCAATATTTTAAGTTTGGTGTGGTCAAAGCACAATCTTTTTTTATTTTCCACTACCATCAATGGCACCTAAGGCCGGAGAATCCTCTAGAAAAGGAAAAGGGAAGACAAAAGCTTCCACTTCCAAGTCATGGGAGATGGAAAGATTCATCTCCAAGAGCCATCAAGACCACTTCTATGATGTTGTGGCAAAGAAGAAGGTGATCCCTGAGGTCCCTTTCAAGCTCAAGAAAAATGAGTATCCGGAGATCCGACATGAGATCCGAAGAAGAGGTTGGGAAGTCCTAACTAACCCCATGCAACAAGTCGGAATTGGGAACAACTCAACACTTCCTTAGAAGATTTGAGCCACAATGTGGAACAATTAAGGGTGGAACATCATGAGCACTCCATCATTCTACATGAAATAAGAGAAGATCAAAGAGCAATGAGGGAGGAGCAACAAAGGCAAGGATGGGACATAGAAGAGCTTAAGGACATTGTTGGTCCTTCAAGAAGAAGACGCCACTAAAGGTGGATTCATTCCTTGTTCTTATTTCTTTCTGTTTTTTTTGGTTTCTATATTATGTTTATCTATATTTTGTGTCTCTACTTCATGATCATTAGTATGTAGTAACCATGTCTTAAATTTATGAATAATTCCATTAATCCTTCACCTTTCTTAAATGAAAAATGTTTTAATTCAAAAGAACAAGAAGTACATGGATTTCGAATTGATCCTTGAATTTAGTTTAATTATATTGATGTGGTGACAATACTTTTTGTTTTCTGAATGAATGCTTGAACAGTGCATATTTTTGATCTTGTTATTTATGAATGTTAAAATTGTTGGCTCTTGAAAGAATGATGAACAAAGAGAAATGTTATTGATGATCTGAAAAATCATGAAAATTGATTCTTGAAGCAAGAAAAAGCAGTGAAAAAGAAGAAGCTTGCGAAAAAAAAATAATAATATGGCGAAAAAAAAAGAAAGAAAAAGAAAAAGCAAGCAGAAAAAGCCAATAGCCCTTAAAACCAAAAGGCAAGGGTAAAAAGGATCCAAGGCTTTGAGCATCAACGAATAGGAGGGCCCAAGGAAATAAAATCCAGGCCTAAGCGGTTAAATCAAGCTGCCCCTAACCATATGCTTGTGTCATGAAGGTCCAAGTGAAAAGCTTGAGACTGAGTGGTTAAAGTCGTGATCCAAAGCAAAAAGAGTGTGCTTAAGAGCTCTGGACAATTCTAACTGGGGACTCTAGCAAAGCTGAGTCACAATCTGAAAAGGTTCACCCAGTCATGTGTCTGTGGCATTTGTGTATCCGGTGGTAATACTGGAAACCAAATTGCTTAGGGCCACAGCCAAGACACATAAGTAGCTGTGTTCAAGAATCAACATGCTTAACTAGGAAAGTTAATAACACTATCAGAAATTCTAAGTTCCTAGAGAAGCCAATCATTCTAAACTTCAAAGGAAAAAGTGAGATGCCAAAACTGTTCAGAAGCAAAAAGCTACAAGTCCAGCTCATCTAATTAGAATTAATATTCATTGATATTTTGGAATTTATAGTATAGTCTCTTCTTTTTATCCTATTTGATTTTCAGTTGCTTGGGGACAAGCAACAATTTAAGTTTGGTGTTGTGATGAGCGGATAATTTATACGCTTTTTGGCATTGTTTTTAGGTAGTTTTTAGTAAATTCAAGCTACTTTTAGGGATGTTTTCATTAATTTTTATGTTAAATTCACATTTCTGGACTTTACTATGAGTTTGTGTGCTTTTCTGTGATTTCAGGTAATTTCTGGCTGAAATTGAGGGACTTGAGCAAAACTCTGAAAAAGGCTGACAAAAGGACTGCTGATGCTGTTGAAATCTGACCTCCCTACAGTCGAAATGAATTTTCTGGAGCTACAGAACTCCAAATTGCGCGCTCTTAACGGCGTTGGAAAGTAGACATCCAGAGCTTTCCAGCAATATATAATAGTCCATACTTTATTCGGAAATTGACGACGTAACTTGGCGTTGAACGCCAAGTACATGCTGTTGTCTGGAGTTAAACGCCAGAAACATGTCATGATCCGGAGTTGAACGCCCAAAACACGTTATAACTTGGAGTTCAACTCCAAGAGAAGCCTCAGCTCGTGGATAGATCAAGCTCAGCCCAAGCATACACCAAGTGGGCCCCAGAAGTGGATTTATACATCAATTACTTACTCATGTAAACCCTAGTAGTTAGTCTAGTATAAATAGGATAAGTTACTATTGTATTAGACATCTTTTGACAGTTTAATCTTTTGACTTTGTAGTCTTTGATCATTCGGTCTCTTGATCATTGAGGAGGCTGGCCATTCGGCCATGCCTGAACCTTTCACTTATGTATTTTCAACAGTGGAGTTTCTGCACACCATAGATTAAGGGTGTGGAGCTCTGCTGTACCTCAAGTTTCAATACAATTACTATTACTTTCTATTGAATTCTCTTTTATTCTTATTCCAAGATATATGTTGCACAACACTTTGATGAATGTGATGATCCGTGACACTCATCATCATTCTCACCTATGAACGTGCGTGCCTGACAACCACTTCCGTTCTACTCTAAACCGGGCGCATATCTCTTAGATTCCCCAACAGAATCTTCGTGGTATAAGCTAGATAGATGGCGGCATTCATGAGGATCCAGAAAGTCTAAACCTTGTCTATGGTATTCCGAGTAGGATTCTGGGATTGAATGACTGTGACGAGCTTCAAACTCCTGAAGGCTGGGCGTGATGACAAACGCAAAAGAATCAAGGGATTCTATTCCAACCTGATTGAGAACCGACAGATGATTAGCCGTGCTGTGACAGAGCATAGGACCATTTTCACTGAGAGGATGGGATGTAGCCATTGACAACGGTGATGCCCTACATACAGCTTGCCATGGAAAGGAGTAAGAAGGATTGGATGAATGTAATAAGAAAGTAGAGATTCAAGAGGAGCACAGCATCCCCATACGCCTATCTGAAATTTCTACTATTGATTTACATAAGTATTTCTATCCCTTTTATTTTCTTTTTATTATTAATTTCTGAACTCATCATAAACCAATTTAATCTGCCTAACTGAGATTTACAAGGTGACCATACCTTGCTTCATACCAACAATCTCTGTGGGATCGACCCTTACTCACGTAAGGTATTACTTGGATGACCCAGTACACTTGCTGGTTAAGTTGAACGGAGTTGTGGAAAGAAAGTGATTCTCTAACAGTGCCTGGAACTCTTGTATCACAATTTCGTCCACCACACGCCTTCTACCACTTTCCTTGGTGGGTTGCAGAAGAGTGCCTAGCCCCTGTTGTTAATCTCAATGTTGATCTCATGGTGCTCATCCCTTCCCAATTGGAATCCAACCTCTGGGATGATCTCCCTCTCACTCACCCAACCATAGAATTGGTTTTGATTGAATGCGGAGAGGAATTTGTATTCATTGAAGGTTGAGCTTGAGGAACCAGATGTTGGTTCTTTGGTCTTTCTTTTCTTTGAGGTTGAGGACTTTGGTGGTGCCATTGGGTGGAGAGAGAGAGTGTGTTTGAAGGCTTTGCGATAGTAATAGAGTGTTGCAAAGAAACACAAGCAAAACAAAAGTTTTGCTCCAAAAGTGAGGTTTCTATAGGGGTGAGAGTATGGTTCGAATGGTGGGAAAGGAAGAGAATTCAATGTTTTCCCACTTGGGGAGTGGCGCCTAACATGGGAAGAGGTGCTAATCCCTATCCCACCATGCCCTCTGCGTATGTTGAGTTTCAAAGTGCAAGTACACTTTGTCCTCTTTTCTATCAACCAAGTGGGCCCCATTCAATCTCCTGAAAATGAAACCGAAACCCCATGAGTAATGACAATATAATCCTCCACATTCCTTTTTAATGCTAGTGAATGGATTTGCAACTGATGGGTGTCCCTTGGGACACCAAACTTAATTCATTTGCATCTCAATAAATTGGGTTCATCATTGGGTTTTTAAAGTGTTCATGGGAAAGAAGTAATTCCAATTCTTTCACATTCTATTGCTTCTAATCTCCCGTGAACACATTAAAATTCACATTCAAGCCTCCACCAATATATTAAATGCTTTCAAATTGAGTGGCATTGGGCTTCTTAAGTGATCCTCGTATGGTGGTGGCCACACCAAACTTAATCTCTGGGCTTACTCTACAAAATGTAGTTTATCCAAATGGTTGTAAGCCTAGATTAAGTAGGTGAGTGGCCACACCAAACTTTGCTTTTTAGCTAGTTCTTAGCCCAATTACTCATCATCAATAAATGCCTTCATCAAGTTGCATTTCCAGAAATAGGAGACAAATTAATTCATAAAACTATCCTAACTATCAAAACTGAAATTGAACTTCCTAAGCTAATACTCACAATCTACTTCTAAGAAAGCAATAAATCAAAAGGATATAAAGTGTTGGGGTTCCTCCCAACTAGCACTTCTTTATCGTCACTAGCTTGACGTTCTTCCTTTTTCAGTTGAGGTGGTAGCTCACTCTCCTTTCATCCAGTGAGTCCCCCAGGTAATGCTTGAGTCTATGGCCATTTGCAGTGAAGGTTCTTTATGTTTTGTCCTCCATAAGTTCCACCTGACCATAGGGGTGCACTTTGATGATGGTGAAGGGTCCTGACCATCTAGACTTAAGCTTCCCAGGGAAGAACTTAAGTCTAGAATTGTACAATAACACCTTTTGTCCTTCAGTGAACTCCCTCCTTGCTATCTTTTGATCATGCCACCTTTTTGTGTTCTCTTTGTAAATCTTTGCATTCTCATATGCTTGGCTCCTAAATTCCTCCAGCTCGTTGAGTTGCCTTAGTCTCTTTTCTCCAACAGCTTGCTCATCAAAGTTCAATAGTTTTAGAGCCCAGAATGCTCTATGTTCATGCTCAACTGGCAAGTGGCAAGCCTTGCAAAATACCAATTGGTATGGAGACATCTTAATGGGGGTCTTGAAGGCTGTTCTGTAGGCCCATAAAGCATTGTCTAGCTTCTTAGACCAGTCCTTCCTTGAGCTTCCAACAGTTTTTTCAAGAATCCTTTTTAGCTCTCTGTTGGAAATCTCTGCTTGCCCGTTGGTCTGCGGATCATAAGGAGTTGCCACCTTGTGCTTGACTCCATATTTAAGAAGGAACGCTTCCAGTTTTTTATTGCAGAAATGTGTTCCTCCATCACTAATGAGTGCCCTGGGAACCCCAAACCTGCTGAAAATGTTCATTTTTAAGAAGCTCATTACAACCTTGTTGTCATTTGTGGCGGTGGCAATAGCCTCTACCCATTTTGACATATAATCTACAGCCACAAGTATATAACTATTTGAGTAGGAAGATGGGAAAGGCCCCATAAAGTCAATCCCCCAAACATCAAATAGTTCTAACTCCATTATAAATCTCTGTGGCATTTCATTATTCTTGGGTAGATTGCCAGCCCTTTGGCACTCATCACATCTTGACACCAAGTCCTTTGCATCCTTGAAAATGCTTGGCCAGTAGAATCCACATTAGAGCACCTTGGCTGCTGTTCTTTTTCCACTAAAATGGCCTCCATATGCAGATCCATGACATTGCCAAAGCACCTCTTGTCCTTTCCCATGGGATATACACCTCCTCAAGATCCCATCAACACACTTTTTGAACAAATATGGCTCATCCCAAATATAGTATTTGGCATCTTTGATGAGCTTTCTCCTCATGTGTTTGTTGATGTTGGTTGGTAGTTCCCCAATTGCTTTGAAATTGGCTATGTCTGCAAACCAAGGGGTTGATGTGTGGAAAACGATCCAACACAAAACTCACCGGCAAGTGTACCGGGTTGCATCAAGTAATAAAAACTCACGGGAGTGAGGTCGATCCCACAGGGATTGAAGGATTGAGCAATTTTAGTTTCGTGGTTGATTTAGTCAAGCGAATCAAGTATTGATTAAGTGGTTTATCATTAACAGAAACTAAATTACTTGAAATGTAAAAGGGGGAAGGGAGAATTGCAGTAAATTAAAGAGCAGGAAAGTAAAGGATGCTAAATCTTAAAGAACAAGAAATTAAATGACTGAAACTTAAAGTGCAAGAAATGTAAATTACAGTAACTTAAAGTGCAAGAAATATAAATTGCTCGAATGGAAAAAGGGAATTGAGGACTGGGATTTCAAAATTTAAACAAGGGAAATTAAACTGCAACAATTAACTAAACAAGAGATGAATTGAAATAGATTAGCTCTCAAACAGAAATGGAAATTAACTTGCAGCAGAGGTTCACAGAAGAACCAACAAGGAAAATGGGATCTCAGGACTCAAGAGACTAGATAGAAAAGTCTAGATCTCAATTGCCTTCCCAGATCCAAGTTCACAAAGCAATTAACCAGAAATTGAAGAAGAAGCAGTAAAGGAATTGTGATTAAACTCAATTATGCAGAAGAGGAATTAAAGAGATTTTGAATGGAGATTGAGACAGAATTTCCTCAATTCTTCACACCCAAAACTCAAACAAGAAAAATAAAAGTGCTCAAGCAAGAACGAGGAAGAAGAGAGATCAATTCTCCTCCCCAATTCTCTGAAATCTCAGTGAAGTCTCCAAGAGAAAATTCAAAAGCTCAAAATAAAAGTAAAGGTTCAAAGGAAAATTCCAAGTTCAAAAGTAAAGGAAAAGGTCCTAATTACATCAAACTAGCTCCTATTTATACACTTTCTATTCTTGGATCTTAGGATTTGGATGGGCTTTTGATTTGGTGAAGGAATGAATTTTATTGGATTTTTAATCCAATTTTAGCCCATGAAGGATTGCTTCCAGGAGGCTGCCCTGCCCTTGTGGAGGGCAGGGCAGGAATTGGTGCGTGCGGCCATGGTGCGGGCGTGGTGTGCGAGTTTGGTGCGCAGGATGCTGCCCTGCCCTCGCGGAGGGCAGGGCAGAATATTTTGGTGCGCCAGTTTGGTGCCTGTGCGTGCTGCTGGTGCTGCCGAACCGTCCCTTGGTGCACCAGAATGGTGCGCTGACCGTGCCACAACAAAATGCTGCCCTGCCCTCGCGGAGGGCAGGGCAGTGTTTCCAAATTGAAGTCCCGTGTTCGAGACTTGGCCGATGCACACGCTACCCATTTTCCTTGGCTTTCTTGGCACCATAATGAGGCCTAGTTCCTTGCTTCCTCATTGTTCCGTGTTCGACTCTTGTGGCAAGCATTGGTAGGCTTTTTCCTTTGATTTATTTTCCATGAAGGCCCGATACTGCCCTTGTGGAGGGCAGGGCAAGGTTTTTCTCTTCTTTGATCCAAGGCACAATTTTGTGCTCTGCCCTTGTCGTGGGCAGGGCAGAATTGCCTTTCAAGCCTTGTTTCATTATGTTGCCCTCCTAGAGGGCAGTGTGCCCTTGTGGAGGGCAATGCTTGCTCTCTCCTTTATGCGCCACGCCTTTTTCTCCTTGAGTCACGCTTCCTTAAGCCACGCTTTCTCTTTTCTTCTTTTCTTCACCTACAATCAACCAAAACAACCACTCAAAGTATCACTAAATTCACAAGGTTTATAAATCAATTAAAATTCAATTAAATTTAGCTTAAACCTCATGAGTTAGCATCAAATTAATGGTAGTTGCTTGATTTAAAGAAGTTATGCATTTTCATTCCAAATCACTTACTTAGGATGCAAGAAAGTGCATAAAGACTAATAAAACAAATGAAATTAGCTTGAAAAATGGGTATATGATGACTTGTCATCAAGGGTCTCTTGGATTATCATCAATTGCTCATGAGGGAAGCTTTTGTTCACTACAAGATGGTGTGCTCCTTCTTCTTCTTGTGGAATTCTTGAGAGGTGGTCAGCTACTTTGTTCTCTGCTCCACTCTTCTCTTTAATTTCAATGTCAAACTCTTGGAGTAGCAGGATCCATCTTATTAGTCTTGGCTTGGACTTTTTTTTTGGTAAGTAAGTATTTGAGTGCTACATGATCAGTAAATACAATTACTTTAGAACCAATGAGATATGATCTAAATTTATCAAAAGCAAAGACAATGACAAGTAATTCCTTTTCTGTAGTGGTGCAGTTCCTTTGATTCTCATTAAGAACTTTGCTGGCATAGTAAATGACATGCACCAATTTATCCTTCCTCTGTCCTAAAACAGCACCCACTACAAAATCTGATGCATCACACATCAACTCATAGGGCAAATCCCAGCATGGTGGTGCTATGATAGGTGCAGAGAAAAGTTTGTTCTTAAGTTCCTCAAAAGCAAACATGCATTCATTATCAAAAACAAAAGGCACATTAGAGACAAGCAGGTTGCTAAAGGGTTTGGCAACATTAGAGAAGTCCCTAATAAACCTCCTATAGAAGCCAGCATGTCTTAGAAAACTTCTAATTGCTTTGGCATTGCAAGGTGGGGGTAACTTTTCAATCACCTCCACTTTTGCCTTGTCTACTTCTATGCCCCTTTTTGAGATTTTATGACCAAGGACCACCCCTTCTGTAACCATGAAATGGCATTTTTCCCAATTTAAAACAAGGTTGGTCTCTTGGCATCTCTTTAGCACCAAGGCCAAGTGATGTAGGAAATCAAAATATGAGTTACCAAATAGAGAGAAGTCATCCATAAACACCTCAATGAATCTTTCAATCATATATGAAAATATGGAGAGCATGCACCTTTAGAATGTTGTAAGTGCATTGCACAATCCAAAGGGCATTCTCCTATAAGCAAAGACACCATATGGACAAGTAAAAGAAGTTTTCTCCCGGTCCTTGGGGTCTACAACTATTTGGTTGTAACCCGAATAACTGTCAAGAAATCAGTAGTATTCATGTCCAGCCAGCCTCTCAAGCATCTGGTCCATGAATTGAAGGGGGAAGTGGTCCTTCCTGGTGGCTTCATTGAGCTTCTTGTAGTCGATCCACATGCATCAACCAGTCACCGTTTTTGTCGGTATCAGCTCATTCTTCTCATTTGGTACAGCAGTGACCCCTCCTTTCTTTGGAACTACTTGTACAGGGCTCACCCAAGGGCTGTCTGAGATGGGGTAGATCACCCCAGCTTGCCACAACTTTAACAACTCCTTCTGGACTACTTCATTCATAGTTGGGTTCAGCCTTCTTTGTTGTTATCTTGAGGACTTAGCACCCTCCTCAAGCAGGATCTTTTGTATGCACATTGAGGGGCTGATCCCCTTTAAGTTTGTGAGTGTCCAGCCTATAGCATCCTTGTGTTGTTTCAGCACTTGGACGAGTTTCTCTTCTTGCTCCTTACTCAAGGTTGAGTTGATGATCACTGGGTAGGTGCTATTGTCACCCAGATATGCATATTTCAAGCTTGAAGGTAAGGTTTTCAGCTCTAGTTTTGGTGCCTCTTCTCCATTATTGTCTTTGGGGTTTAACATGATTGAACTTCCCATGGTTCCTTGTGGTAGTTCTCCACGTGGTGTTTGTTGCTCTAATTCCATAGTTCTTTCACATTGCTGTTCTTCCAAAACTCCTTGAACTATCTGTTCTATGATGTCCACCACCATGCATTCTCCTATTGATTCCTTAGGGTAACTCATTGCTTTGAAGACATTGAAGATCATCTTCTCCTCATGTAATCTTAAGACCAGTTCTCCTTTTTGCACATCAATGATGGCTCCAGCAGTAGCTAGGAATGGCCTTCCTAGGATAATTGAAGTGTTAGCCTCTTCTTCCATATCCAGCATAACAAAGTCAGCTGGGAAAATGAATTCTCCCACTTTCACCAATAAATCTTCCACTACTCCATGTGGAAACTTGAATGTTCTGTCAGCTAGTTGGAGTGCCATTCTTGTTGGTTTGGCTTCCTCAATTCTCATCCTTCTCATCATGTTCAAGGACATGAGATTGATGTTAGCCCCCAAGTCGCATAAGGCCTTCTCAATATTGATATCCCCGATAATGCAAGGGATTTGGAAACTTCTTCGGTCTTTCATTTTCTGGGGGAGTTTCTTTTGTATGATGGAACTACACTCCTCAATTAAGACTACAATCTTCTTTTCTCCCCAGTTTCTTTTTCTTGTCATGAGTTCCTTCAAGAACTTGGCGTAGAGGAGCATTTTCTCTAGTGCTTTAGTAAATGGTATATTGTTTTAGAGCTTTTTGAAGATTTCCAAAAATCTGGAAAATTGGCTATCCTTCCCATCCTTCCTTAGCCTTTGTGGGTATGGTGCCTTTGCCACATAAGGCTTCAAGACTGGGTTTGGTGAAGATGGGCCAGGGGTCTCTTCCTTTTTCTTGTTTTCAGGCTTTTATACAGCATCTTCTTCGTGGTTCTGCTGGCTTGGAGTTGCCTATTCTACCATCTTTCCACTCCTAAGTACGATGGTCTTGCATTTCCCTCTTGGGTTGGCCATGGTGTCACTAGGAAATGTGTATGTAGGCATTGGAATTTACTTGGATAAGATCCCCACTTGTACTTCCAACTTTGAGATTGTGATAAACCCCGTTTGTAGGGGTTATCTTGTATTGATTTTAGGAGATTTTAACACCTTTTACCCATATTTATTCAATAAATTAGCATGATTTTGTGATTATCTCTTTATTTGTGCTTAGATGTGAAAACATGCTTTCTAAACCTTAAATTAGTTAAATTTAATTCATCTTTGATTCCACTAGATGCCTTGATTTGTTTGTTAAGTGGTTTTGGGTTGAAAAGGCTAGGAATGGATCAAAAGAGTGAAGAGGAAAGCATGCAAAGTGGAGAAATCATGAAAAGCCAAAGAGTTGAACTCGCCTATGGACGCGTTCGCGCACCTGGCGCTCATGCGCACCCTGCGAAATGGCCCATAGATGCGTACGTGTGCTGTGCGTGTACACGTCGATGTTGATGCTTGATTTTTAAGTGAATTCGCACCCGACAAATTCTCAAGGGTTGTGGGGCCCACTTGCAACCACCTTTGGTGCCAGAAATGCTATTTAAAGCCAAGGATTGAAGAGCAAAATAAGATTGAACCATTCACACTCATTAGCATTAGTTTAGAGTTAGTTTTAGAGAGAGAAGCTCTCACTTCTCTCTAGAATTAGGATTAGGATTATGTTTAGTTCTTAGATCTAGGTTTTAATATTTGCTTTCTTCTACTTCTACCTTTCAATTCCTTCTTGTTACATTCATTCTTCTTCTATTCTTTTGTTGTAATTTCATTTATGTTGTTCTTATACTTTGTTGTAGATCTACTATTGTTCCTTTCATTTTCTTTCAATTCAATTCAAGGTAATTCATAATAATTATGTTTCTTTTGATTGTTGTTGTTAATTCCTTTCCATAATTATTGTTAGATTCTACTCTTGTTGTCAATTTGCTTTGCTTTTCTTTTGTACCTTCCAAGTGTTTGATGAAATGCTTGGTTGGGTTTTAGTGTAGGTTTTGTTCCTCTTGGCCTAGGTAGAGTAATTAGTGACTCTTGAGTTATCTAATTCCTTTGTTGATTGATAATTAGAAGTTGCTAATTGATTTGAATGCCTCTAAAGCTAGTCTTTCCTTTAGGAATCAAATTGATTCATCCACTTGACTTTCCTCCATGGTTAGAGGTTAACTAAGTGGTAGCAATGAACAATTTGTGGTCACAATTTAGGAGGATAACTTGGATAGGACTTCTAGTTCTCATATCTTGCCAAGAACTTTGTTAGTTTTAAGTTTATTTTCCTTGCCATTTATATTTCTTGTCTAAAATCTCAAAAACCCCAAAATAACTCATAACCAACAACAAGACACTTTATTGTAATTCCTAGGGAAACGACCCGAGGTTCAATACTTTGGTTTATAAATTTTAGGGGTTTGTACTAGTGACAAACAACTTTTTGCATGAAAGGATTATTGATTGGTTAGAAAATATACTTGCAACGAGAATTCATTTGTGAAATTCTTCACCGTCAAAAATCCAATCATCAAAATGGCGCCATTGCCAGGGAATTGCAATGGTGTTGTGTTATTGATTATTGTATATATGTGAATATTGTGAATAGCTTGCTTTTTGGATTGCTTGTTAGTTTTTGCTAGTCTCAGTATTTTGTTTCATTATTTCTTATTAGTTTTTGTTTCTTATTTTCTCTTTCTACCATGAATTCTCACTTTGGTTATGAGCTTAGTTACAATTGTGTTGTAGGTAATGGGAACTTCAATGAAGAGATGTATCAAGGATGGGATACTCAAAGGTGGGAGGAGCCATATGCATACGATCAATCCTCATGGCAACAACCTCCACCAATGCACTATGAAGAAGAACCATTTTATGATGCATACCAATCCAATGGCTATGGTGGATCCCCTTGTGATTTTCAAGAACCACCACCATATGCCTATGAGTCATATCCTCAACATGAACCTCAACCACACTCACAAGCCTATTTTCACCAAACACCTCCACATGACCCCAATCCATATCCACCATACCAACCACCTTTTGAACCATATGAGCCATACATGGAACCACCACAATATCAACACTTCCAAGAACCACCTTCTCCATATTATGACCAAGATGAACCACCTCCAATGTGTGAAAACTTTTAACCACAAGATGAATTCTACCTTCCACCACAACCCTCCATGGAAGAATATCCATGTCCATCCTTCAAGGAAGCAATGGATCGGCTTCAAGCAACCGTCCATGAAAAGTTAGATGCATAAGACTCATACCATATGTCCAAGAGGACGATTGTGGAGGATCAACCAAAGAGGGAAGAAATGAAGGGGATTGTAGAATCTCAACTTGAGAACAATAGATTGGAGTGTGTTAAGCAACAAATGAAACAAATGGAGTACATAGAACCACCACATCATTACTATGATGAACCATCTTCCTATTATGAACCTTTCTCCCAAAATGATGAATCCTTCCACCCACCCCAATCTCTAATGGATGAAACCCTTGGTATTCTTGTTCAAGGGCAAGAAGAGATGAAAAGGGATGTGCAAAATTTTATGGCCGCCTTGGATGCGGTAACAAATCAATTAGCCTCCCAATGCTTGAACACTCAAGGAACTCCCATGGATACATGTGGAGAATCAAATGAAGAACATAACATGAAGGAGAGATTGGAAACTCCGGTGGAAAATGTGGAAAGTTTCTTTGTGTTGGAACAATTGGGAGAAGCTAGGATTATTGAAGAAAAGGAAGAAATGGTTGAAGACTTAGGAGATGCGAAACCTCTGTGGGAACCTAGAGTTGAAGAAGACCCTTCCAAGAAGATTGAAATTGATGTTGAGGAGGGATGTGCACAACCTCCAAGGCATATTCCATATGAAGACTTGGATGGGATAGAACAAGAATTGAGTTCCCATGGCAATGAAGATCAAGCATCAAATCTTAGCGGTGAAGAATCCTTTGAACTTGAAGAACCTTCTCCTGGTGAAATTGGAAGCAATATTTAGGTAAATTTCTCTCATCCTCCCAATTATAATTCTAGTAAGGGAAAAGGTTTAGATAAAATTATTGAACAAAGGATTGGAATTAAGAGATCTTGTGAAGAGGTGGAAGTCCTTAGAAATAGAAGGATAGGAGTGGAATACGCTTTGTCAAGAACCTTGGAATCATCTTTGCCTAGGTTGCCATCTACTCCTTCACTTGAGTGGGTAAAACTCATTTCTATTAGATTTAGTGTCCCACTTGAGTATGGCTTGCTTGAAATGGATGGTCAGCTTAGGGAGCTTTGTGGGATGAAGCGTAAAAGAAAAATGTTTTATGGTTGGCGTTGCAAATCAAGGCTCATTATGGTTGATGCTTCAAACATGAGATATAAAGGTTGGAGTAGTGCTCAACTAGATGGGTCTAGGAGGATTGTTGGCCACTATATTGAGAATTCATCATGCCTACCACCCAGATGGACTAATAATGATGATCAACTTCAAGACGGGCATGAAAATAAAGTGTGGGATCCCGGATTACAAGAAGAGGATCAACTTTGGGAGCCCCAAGCTTGTAAAGAGCTCCATCAACACTTGGCTCAATCCATAAGAAATCTTGGGGCACAATGGAGAACCAAGCATTGGTGGGAGTTCCAAAATGAATTCAAGCACAAGCCATCTTGATGAGGAGCTCCTCATGAGTCCAACTTAAGGACAATAAACAAAAGTGCTAGGTGGGAGACACCCCACCATGGTAATATCTTTTCATTTTCCCTTTTGTAAATATTGGTAAAATTAGTTTAATCTCATGTTTTGCTTAGTTAGTT
Organism: Arachis hypogaea; assembly: GCF_003086295.3. Classification (NCBI taxonomy): domain Eukaryota; kingdom Viridiplantae; phylum Streptophyta; class Magnoliopsida; order Fabales; family Fabaceae; genus Arachis; species Arachis hypogaea. The sequence goes on along the minus strand of NC_092044.1, from coordinate 60,300,732 downwards.
GAGTATATTTGGTAGTATATTATGCTAAATAAGGTTTTAGGGTGTTTTGGTAGCTGTTTGGAGGTTTGGAATGCTTGGATTGGTGCAAAAACATAGAAAATTTTGAAAAATAGAGCACCATCCACGCGTACGCGCACTGTACGCGTACGCGTGCATCAAGCATTTTCACCTACCCACGCGGACGCGCCACGCACGTGTACGTGTGGATGCAGAAGTTCCACCCTCCATACATTAACCCGAGAGTTAGGCCAGCACTGTGCGAAAATTAGGCCTAAGGCACAAACCAATTCGCGCGTACGCGCACCTGGCGCATACGTGCCCTTTTGGCAACTTGCGGATCGATGCGCCAACGCAACGTGCGCGCGCGCGCTGATAGTGCCACCTGCCCTCTTGGTACATTTTCCAGAGAGTTATGCCCATGATGCGCCAATGTTATGCCTTTGGCACAAAACCACCTGCGTGTGTGCGCACCTGCCGCGTACGCACCACTCTCGGAATAAGCCATCAACACGGGCGCACCTTGTATACATACGCGTCGCATCCATTGCACCACCATCCGTGCACGCGCACCCTGCGCACGTACGCGCGGATGTCTTTCCTTCACTACATTTATTTTCTTCTCCCCTTTCTATTTCTTTCCTTCTCCTTTCTTCTCCCCTTCTTCTACTCCTCATCCAACACTCCCAAACACCATTAATAACCATTTATTTTAGTTAACTAATTAGTTAGTTAGTTAGTTGATTAGTTATTTAGTTTGATTTTCATTATCTCTTTTTTATTGCATTGGATTGTTATTCTTGTTTACCCCTAATTACTGTTGAGTATTCAAAAGGGATGTTATCTTAACATCATTATGTTTATAATCTTTGTTGGAATCTATTGTTGAGGTTATATTTTGCTACTTAGCTTTGAGTTTTTCATGCTTACCTTTTAAGAAGTCCAAGTTATGAAAAATACCTACAAGCATGTTTAATCTTTTTGAATTGCATGATTTGGCCACCATGTGATTTGAATCCTTTTCCTTGATTAGGCAATCTCTTGATGGATGATGTTATACATTTACCTCAATACATTATATTTCATGATCATATCCATCCATATGTTTTTAGCTTGAATGCTTTCATGCTTCTTTAATGCTTGTTTTACCTTACAAGTTTACTTAAAGCATCTCAAAGCACACTAGGATAAGTGAAGTGCATGCTTCTTTTGTGACATTTCTTTTTATGCTAATATGTGTTCTAAAAGGCGCCTAATTTAGAACTTACATCCCTATTTTCATGAATGTCACAACTTATTCACTCACATCATTCTCGTGATTTACCTCATTTCAACAATGTATGCTTCCTTGCTTTTATATCTTCTCATCTTATGGTGTTATATTTTTGTTTTTCATGATGGATGCACCACAAGAAATAACGGAAGCAAGACTAAAAACACGCAGCACCGGTTGACCTACCAGCTGAATGTAGCAATCCGGAGAGTCGCCGTACCCCTTGCTCATCTTTGAGTGCACCGAGGACAGTGCAAACTTTTAAGTGTGGGGAGGTCGTCTGACCGGTCGGTGATTTTGGGTGACAAATTTCCAATTCCAACACTTTTGCATTTCATTCTAAGATTTTAGGATTTTTACTTGCATTTTCTTATTTTTGCATACATATACAAAATAAGCTTAGTGAAAATAATGAAATTTTTCGAGAAAATTATCTATAGGGCACCTCAATTGATTTGAGTGAAAAACTTTTTCATAGAACTTGCTTGAATTATATATATTGTGGAACATGATTTTTGAGCTAAGAACACAAGCTTGTGAGATTTAAGCCTAATGGTATGGTTACATCTTATAACCACTTAGTGTTCCTTCTTGTGCGCAATTATTCTCTTTCTATGATTGTATTCTTTGATTTGTTTGATTCTTTATGTCCATTACTTTGTGTATTCATGCATTTATATGATTGAGGCCATCATTTCATTAGCTCACTTACCCAAATAGCCTTACCTTTTATCTTCCTTTGTTAGCCAATTTGAGCCTATGCTTAACCCACTTTGTTCTTAATTTATCACTTTACAAGCCTTAAAGAAGAAAACAATAAAAGTCCTTAATTTGTATCTTTGATTAGCTAAGGCTAGTGTGTGTGAGTATCATTCAAGTGTGGGAACCTTGGGACATCGGGGGAGTAAAAGGGTAGTTGTGTATTGATATTGAAAATATTGGGAATTGGGTACATACTCATGTATTGATCAAATGTAAAACATTATGCATTGATGTTCTTGTATATAGAAAAAAAATGAGAAAAACAAAAGAAAAATAAAAGAAAAAAGAAAAATAATATGGAAAGGAAAAGTAAAAAAATAGAAAAAGAAAGAAAAAGAAGAAAAACAATAAAAAGGGGACAAAATGTCCCAAAGTAAAGTTCAATAAAAGTCAATGCATATGTATTGTGAAATGTAAAGAGAATGCATGAGTATGTGAAAAAGTGAGAAGAATGGGTAGTTAGGATAGAGCTTAATTGTATAGGTTGTCATAGGTTAGGTGGGAAGTCTAAACTTATCAAAGATTCAAATTCTAAGTTCACTTAACCATATATGCATCCTACCTTGACCCTAACCCCATTACATCCTAAAGAAAAGTTCCCATGATAGATGTATGCATGCATGAAATATATGTTGATTGTTAGAAGAAGAACAAATCTTGGAAAGCATGATTAGGGGAGAATTGAGTGAATTGACCCTAAACACTTGAGCGAATAGAGTGCAAACACATCCGGTGAGGGTTCGATTGCTCAATTACATGTTTCCACCTACAATCATCTTCTTTTATGCAAGTTTGTAAAAATATTTAATAACTCAATCCAATTGTTGATTAGACTTGCTAGTCCTTCGCCCTTGTGCATATATGCTTCTTGGGAATTGATTTATTTTGACCAAGCAATTGCATTCATTTAGATAGTTGCACTTAGATAGGTTGCATATAGTTTAGTTCCATTGAATAAATGCCATAGCCTTACTTCATTCTTGGTTTAAGCATGAGGACATGCTTGGTTTATGTGTGAGGAGGTTGATAAACCCTGTTTGTAGGGTTTATGTTGTATTGATTTTAGGAGATTTTAACACTTTTTACCCACATTTATTCAATGAATTAGCATGATTTTGTGATTATCTCTTTTTTTGTGCTTAGATGTGAAAACATGCTTTCTAGACCTTAAATTAGTTAATTTTAATTCATCTTTGATTCCCCTAGATGCCTTGATTTGTTTGTTAAGTGATTTCAGGTTGAAAAGGCTAGGAATAGATCAAAGGAGTGAAGAGGAAATCATGCAAAGTGGAGAAATCATGAAAAGCCAAAGAGTTGAACTCGCCCATGGACGCGTACTCATGCTGTGCGCGTACGCATCGATGTTGATACTTGATTTTTAAGCGAATTTACACCCAACAAATTCTCAAGGGTTGTGGGGCCCAATTGCAACCAACTTTGGCGCCAGAAATGCTATTTAAAGCCAAGGATTGAAGAGCAAAAGGAGATTCAACCATTCACACACATTAGGATTAGTTTAGAGTTAGTTTTAGAGAGAGAAGCTCTCTCTTCTCTCTAGGATTAGGATTAGGATTAGGTTTAGTTCTTAGATCTAGATTTTAATTCATCTTCTTCTACTTCTATCTTCTCAATTCCTTGTTGTTACATTTATTCTTCTTCTATTCTTTTGTTGTAATTTCCTTTATGTTGTTTCTCTATTTTGTTGTAGATATACTATTGTTCCTTCCATTCTCTTTCAATTCAATTCAAGGTAATTCATAATAAATGTGTTTCTTTTGATTGTTGTTGTTAATTCCTTTCAATAATTGTTGTTAGATTCTATTCTTGTTGTCCATTTGCTTTGCTTTTCTTTTGTACCTTCCAAGTGTTTGATAAAATGCTTGGTTGGATGTTAGTATAGATTTTGTTCCTCTTGACTTTGGTTGAGTAATTAGTGACTCTTGAGTTATCTAATTCCTTTGTTGATAGATAATTAAAAGTTGCTAATTGATTTGAATGCCTCTAAAGCTAGTCTTTCCTTTAAGAGTTGATTAGGACTTAAGGAATCAAATTGATTCATCCACTTGACTTTCCTCTATGGTTAGAGGTTAACTATGTGGTAGCAATGAACAATTTGTGGTCACAATTGGGTAGGATAACTAGGATAGAACTTCTAGTTCTCATATCTTGCCAAGAGCTTTGTTAGTTGTTAGTTTATTTTCCTTGCCATTTATATTTCTTGTCTAAAATCTCAAAAACCCCAAAATAACTCATAACCAACAACAAGACACTTTATTGTAATTCCTAGGGAGAACGACTTGAGGTTCAATAGTTCGATTTATAAATTTTAGGGGTTTATACTAGTGACAAACAACTTTTTGCATGAAAGGATTATTGATTGGTTTAGAAACTATACTTGTAACGAGAATTAATTTGTGAAATTCTTCACCGTCAAAAATCCAATCATCAAACCACCAGTAAAATAACCCTCGTCATGCCTCCACCATATGAGTATCTCTCAGTTGCATAGACATACAATACAGACAAGGAAAACAAAGATAGAATACAGATAAAGTAGGTAGAATATATAGCAATTAGACATAGTTAATTAAATAGACAATCCCAATTAATGCAAACTCAAACAAAACAAACAAATGCATATGATATATGTTTGCCCTATAGTTGATGATATCATGTGTCGGTTATATAACCAACCAGACATGTCCTGGTAGCTAACCTTAGACAAAAACACCCATTGCAGAGCAAGTGGGCCTTAACCACAACCCTCTTGCTACTACCCGCTTAACGCAGAGCAAGTGAAATAAACCACTACTGCTGCTACTACCCAGGCGAGTGTTTAAAAACTCAACCTAGAGCAAGTGGAATAATCCACTACTGCTATTACTACACAGGCATCACAATCATTGACCTAGAGTAAGTGGGATGAACCACAATCCGTGCTACTACCCAAGTATCTCAGTCACTGATTTGGAGCAAGCGGAACGAACTGCAATCCTTTCTACTTCCCAGGTACCTCATTCAATCTAAAATCAATCATCAATCATAATCTATCAACGTTGCATCATTCACAATCATGTCTTCATCATCACCATCGTACATATCTCATCAAGTCAATCATTCTCTCTTCAATTCTCATCCAATAACAGCTTTACCTTCCCCAACATACTCATCCTTATTGAATCACTAACCCAGAGTAAGCAGGACAAACCACAATCCTTGCTACTTTCATGTACCTCATTCAAAAATAATTCATTCTCAACATCATTCCAATTCATCATTAATCCATTTATAACGTTTTCGCACTTCCCCAAACAATCCATATTAACTCAATCATAAATCATATTTCATCAATACTTCATCGTTCTCAAATAGTCAACATTATTTTAGTTCTCATTCATATCATAATCAACACGTCCACACTTTCTTAGTTCTAACTCCATCCTCTATAACCCTCTTCACTGCCACTTAACTTCCCCTATGAGTTCACTCTTTTTTCTAGGATTAAAAATTAGGTATGGGACCAAAGAAGGTAGTTCAGAGGTTTGGAATTCTAGAAAACTAGTGTAGTATCCAACAATGTCACTTTTAGCCAAAATAAGGGTCTATGTTCACATACGCGAGATGGCAAAAAAAATGAACTTCTTGAAAGCATGCTCGTGTATGCGACCCCTCCTTTTCCCTCAAAAGAATCTAAGTCACAAAATCAGTATTCTACAGCTAATTTCCGACGATCATAACTTCCTCTACGAAACTTAGATTTTCACAAACTTTAAACCGTTTAAAACTCTTGAAATTATCTTTAACTTGAAATAAATTTGGTTCAAATCGAAAATCCAAGGCTCAAGTTATAATTTATCGAAGCTCAAAAATCCATTTTTACCACAAGAGTTTAAAACCTCTATTTTCCGAATTCTCAATTTCCAACCAAAGTTTCATGATGCGTAAGCTTCTTCCCCTTATTTTTTGTTTATTTTAAGTTATAATTTTTTCAGTTCTAATTCAATTCTAGTGTTTTAAACCTCTTTGGATGCTACTTTGAGTTATTTTAGTGTTTTAATTATTTCAGGTGAACTTCAGAAAAGTTTGGCAGAGTTCGCGTACAAGAAAGAGAAGATTTGGAAGCTGTCCACTAGGGCGCTAAATGCCCAGCTGGCATTTAGCGCCAGTAACACAGCAACGAAGGGAGAGATACTGCCTTCTAGTTGGCGTTTAGCGCTAAGCCATGCGAACTAAGCTTTACCAAAGGAGTATCTTTAGTTGGTTTTATCTTTTAATTACTCTATTTTATTTTATTTTAGTTATTTTTAGTTACAAACAAAATCTTTTAGGTTTAGGATTTATTATTTTATTTAAGTTTTGAAATCAAATTTGGTTAGGTATAAAAGGAAAAAGACCCTCCTCTTTTGGGATCTTCTCACTTCTGCAATTTGACATTTTTCTGAACCTTTATTTTTTCTCTGAGTCATGAGTTACTTAACCCCCTCGGTTAAGGTTAGGAGCTCTGTTTATTTCTATGGCCTAAGACTATTGCTTTTCTATTTTAATTAATTTATTAATTTAGTTTCAAGGATTACTTATTTCGATAGATCGAAAGAATAACCCTTATTCTATTGGCGTTCATGTGATTCTTGGAAGAGTTATCTCACTTGAACAACAGCTGGAAAGTAAATTCCTCCTAAATTTCTAATTACTTGGACTTAACGGGATATGTGACATATAATCTTTTTATATCTGGGTAATTATGGTTTTTGTGGCCATGAACTAGAATTTAACTTAACCCTCTAATCGAAATTAAGTGACCAAGACATTGACGGTTAACTAGGTTAGAGGAGACTAAATTACTAAGACATTAGGATTTAGTCACTGACAGTTTGCAATGAATGAATCTTGCATGATTAAATTAGTTGGTAAGAAAACTTAATCCGAAAGAATAAACATCTCTGATACCTTAACTACCTTCTCACATATATTTTACACAATTCTCACTGTTTGCGTTCTCTACTCTCTTACCTACTATTTAATGCTTTTTGAAACCCAAAAACATCACTTTTTGCTTGAATGACTAAGGATTCATTTGACTATTGTTGCTCAGTGCATCAATCCTCGTGGGATCGACCCACACTCACCTGAGATATTACTTGGTATGACTCGGTGCACTTGCCAGTTTAGTTATGGGCATTTGAAAATCCACAACCATGTTTTTGGAGCCATTGCCATAGATTGACTGTGATTGACAACTAACGATTGTCTGATTGCTTAGATTATGCGTTTGTAGGTTTTAAGTTCTATTTGTTTTGTTCTTTAAATTTTTGAAATTTTAGCTTTATTTTATTTAAATTTTTTTCTTAATTTCTGAAATTAAATTTGGTGTCCCCCATTAGTAATATTATTTTACTTTTCCAGATTAATTTTTGATGACATGTCATCATATACCTATTTTTCTATGCTTTTTCATACAAGAAATTGATTATTAGTGCTTAAATATTGCATTCTTTTGTGCTTAATTAGAATATTTCCTTGATCTTTTAAATTTATAAATCTTGTAGGAAATAAGAAGAAAAAGAAGCAAAGAAGCACAAAATAAGCTAAAAAGGAGAGAAAAAGAGCTTTGGGGCACACTTTGAAATTGGAGCACACTTTGGAGTCTTAGGTCACGCTTTTAAAAGCGTGGCCCATGACCAAATTAATGGAGAATAAGCAATCAGCACACACTGCCCTGCTCTTGCCAAGGGCAGGGCAATATCGTGATGAAGCAAAGTGAGGTTGAAGCAAATTTTCGCTAAGTTAAAATCTGGGCGTTTACAGCATGACCATGCCTACTTCAAAGGGCTATAACTTGAGTTACAGACGTGCAATAAATGTGCTTCCAGTTGCGTTGGAAAGCTGACATTCAGAGCTTTCCAACGATATATAGCAATCCATATTTGGCATAAAATTGAGGCATGAGTGGGCATCTTTAAGGGCCAAAAATAAGCGAAAATAAACCAAAGTGCTTGCACCAAGGTTCGAAGCTGGAGCCTCACTCCAAAGCAAAGTAGCGCTCATTATTCTGCTCTGCCCTCTTGGAGAGCAGGGCAATGTCGTGATCTCCTCATCAAAAATCAAGGAAAATTGCTCCCCCAAATGCTTTCACCAAGGTTCGAACTTGGGACTTCACCCAAGAACAAGGAAAGCTTTGCGCTGCCCACAAGGAGAGAAGAGCAACAATCCTTGGCACCGCCAACACGCATGCTTGGCGCACACAAGGGAGCTTGGGCAGCGCACAAATTGGCACGGGCATGAACACTTGGCATACAACATGCTTCCTCACACAACTTCCCTGCTCTGCCCTCCACAAGGGCAGGGCAGCCTCCTGGGAGCAAACACTCATGGGCCAAAATCCAACCAAAATTCCATTTAAATTCAATTCCTCTCCAAATTGAATCAAGGCCAACCAAACCCATTTCTCCTCAAATCCAGAGCAAGAAAAGCCCACATCATCACTCAAAGGCACATGGATCAATTAGATTAGGATTTTCATTTTAATTGTAATTTGTTTTAATTTTCACTTTGTAAAGCCTATATAAAGGCATCAATTCCATCCCACTAAGGAGGCTAGCTCCATTAGGGAGTAGTAGTAGTAGATAGCTCTCTCTTTTAGTTTTCATTTCTGTTTTGAATCTTGGGTGGAGATTGGAAGGAATTCTGTTTTCATTCTCCATCTGCAACTTCTCTTGTTATTTGTCTGCATAATTCAAGAAATTAAAGATTTGAATCAAAACTCTCTTTACTGCTTGCTTCTCTTCTTTCTTCTGCAAACTTGTTTTCTATTGAATCAAGGAAGGGAGTGAGATCTAGACTTGTTCTCTAGTCTCAACCAACCCCTGAGATCTTGAACCCAGTTTTTAATTGCTGCAACTTAAGCACTTATTTTGCTGCAAATTAAGCACCAATATTTCTCTGTTTACTCTTCAAGGCATTTTACTTTTTGTTTGGTTCCTCAATTCAGTTTACATTAAGCTTGCTGCAAATCTCATTTACATTTCCTGCACAATTTTAATTCCTCTGCAATTGCTTTAAGTTCTGATTCACTGCAATTTTGCTTCTCTGTTTACATTGCTCCCAATTTACTTTCCTGCAATTTATGCTTGCTACAAGAGTTTTGAGTTCTGATCTATTGCTCTCTTTAATTTCCAACACCCAACCCCCCTTTAATTTTCATGCAATTTACATTTCTTGTCATTTAAGATTTTGTCAATTTACTTTTCTTGCTCTTTAAGTTTCCTGCCATTTACATTCTGCGATTTAAGTTCATTGCTATTTACATTCTGCTGCAACAATTCTCACTCACCAATGTTAGCTTGACTAAACTAATCACCCACTAAAATTGCTTGATCCATCAATCCCTGTGGGATCGACCTCACTCTTGTGAGTTATTACTACTTGATGCGACCTGGTACACTTGCCGGTTGGATATGTGTGTTGGAAATTCATTTTCCGCAAAAACACCGTCAATTTTCTTTTCATTATTTTTGAATTCAGTAGCTTATTTTTCTTTATTGGTTTTTCAATTTTTTAGAGTTATTTATTTATTTTATTTTGTTTTATTTCTCTTACACAGGATATCTCATTGGGAATTCTCTGCACTCTAACGTAGTGATTTCCACCTTTTCTTTGTTTTCTGTTGTTTTTATGTAGGAACAGAAACAAGGAACCTCTCTTAATATGGATTCACAACCGAGGAGAACACTTGGGAATAGCCTGAATTTCTATGGGAATAGCATTATTGTCCCCTATCGTTGTAAACAACTTTGAGCTGAAGCCTCAGTTGATTTCTCTAGTGCAGCAAAATTGCCAGTTTCACGGTTTCCTGTAGGAAGATCCCAACTTATTTATATCTAATTTCCTATAGATTTGTGATACTATGAAGACTAATGGGGTGAATCCTGATATTTTCAGGCTACTTCTCTTTCCTTTTGCTCTAAGGGAGCGAGCCAAATAGTGGTTAGATACTCTGCCTAAGGAGAGCTTGGACACTTGAGATAAGGTGGTTAAAAGGTTTATGACCAAGTTCTTCACACCTAAGAAGCTAACTAAGCTGAGGACGTATGTTCAAACCTTCAGGCAGAGAGAGGGAGAGCCTCTCTATGAAGTCTGGGAAAGGTATAAGTTTATGCTCAGGAAGTATCCTCCTGATATGTTATCTGAATGGATACAATTATAGATATTCTATAATGGAGTTTCTGAGAATGCCAGGATATCCCTGGATAATTCTATAAGAGGGTCACTTCATATGAAGACCCTTGACGAAGCCATGGAGCTGATTGTGATGGTTGCTAACAATCGGTATTTATACTCTGTTAAGAGGGCCTTGTGAAGAAAAGAGTGATGGAGTTGGATACATTGAATGCTATTCTTGCCCAGAATAAGGCTATGTCTCAGCAAATCTATGCTATTACATAACACTTGAACGGAATGCAAGTCTCAGCTGTCCGTACTCAAGACAATTCTTATAATATAAGTGGTGACTTTCCTCAAGTTACTTCTGAATGGGTTAATTTCATGGGTAATGCTTCCAGAAATCCCAACAGTGATCCATTCTCCAAGACATATAATCAAGGGTGGAGGAATCATCCTAGCTTGGGTGTAGAGACCAATCTCAGAAGCAACCAAAGTCCAACAATTCTCATAGCGGTTTTAATCAGATTAATTTCAATAACTGTCAATTTCAAGCCTCTCAACCATAGCAAGCACCCACCCAGTCTCAGAATACTCCTGACTTAGCCTCTATAGTTGCAGAACTCTCCAAGAACAGTAACAATTTTATGCAGGAGACTAGAGCTTCACTTCGAAATTTGGAGATACAAGTGGGTATGTTTAGTAAGCAAATACCTGAGAGACCTCCTAATACTCTTCCTAGTGACACAGTGCCTAATCCAAGAAAAGAGTGCAAGGCTATCAAAGTGGCAAGTGAGCTAGTGACAGAGGAGAAAGTACAAGTTGCTAAAAGATCAGAGAAGACAGAAGCTTCAGAGAAGAGTGAAGGGGCCAAAGTACATGCCCAAAAACTGCAAAAGGAGACCACAGATGAGAAATTCTCACAGTTCTTGGAAGTTTTCATAAAACTGCAAATCAATATTCCTTTTGCCAAGATTTTGGAGCAAATGCCTCCTTATGTTAAGTTCATGAAAAGCTTACTTTCAAAGAAGAAGACCTTCAAAGGAGATGAAATAGTAGTCCTAATGAAGGAATGCAATGCAATAATTCAGAGAAATTTGTCAAGGACCTGATCCAGGGATCTTTCATATTCCATGCACCATTGGGAGTATCACTTTTGACAAAGCCCTATGTGACCTCGGTGCAAGCATTAATTTAATGACCTTGTCTGTGATGAAGAAGCTACAAATTCAAAAGGTACAACCAACAAGGATAGCACTACAAATGGCATATAAATCTCTGAAGCAGGCACATGAAGAGTGAAGAATGTCTTGGTCAAGTTTGGAGAATTCTTCCTCCCTGCATATTTTGTAATTCTTGACATGGGGAAAATGAAAATGACTCTATAATCCTGGGAAGACCATTCCTAGACACTGAGAGAGCTCTGATTGATGTGAAAAAGGAGAAAGTGGTTCTGAAAATGCATGCGATTACTTGGTATTCAGGGTTTTTAGACCTTTACATCACTCTGATGAAGGTTGCACTTGCATAAAGAACGAGCTCACTAACCCAAGCCTCCAAGGATACCTGACCGAAGTGAAGCAGAGTTCAAAGTTTACACCTCCTTTGGTGGGAGTCACTAAAATTTTTCCTATCATCAAACCTAAGTTTTGTGTTGGGTGTGCATCATCCACCAAGGAGGAAGGTCCCAAGAAGAAGGTGCCTAGGGGTTAGAGGAACAAGAAGATCCCTACTAAAGATTTTTCACCCGGAATGAAGGTGGTATTTACTCAAAGTCCATTCATGCCTCATACAATAAACATGATCCTCTCTCTTGAGCATATAGAGTTAATCCATGAGAGCACAGGAAAGAGATTCACTGTGAGAGGTGAAGAGCTAAAGGCCTATGATCACTCCCTTCCTTAATAGAGCTGACCGTTGATGTGTGAAAAATGATCCAATACAAAACTCACCGGCAAGTGTACCGAGTCGCATCAAGTAGTAATTACTCACATGAGTGAGGTCGATCCCACAGGGATTGAAGGATTGAGCAATTTTAATTAGGTGGTTGATTTAGTCAAGCAAACAAGTGTTGATTTGAGTGATTTGTATTCAAAAGAAGCTAAATTACATGAAATTTAAAGAGATAGGCGGAATTGACAGTAAATTAAAGAGAAAAAGAAGTAAAAGAGCTGAATCTTAAAGAATAAGTAATGTAAATGGCTGAAACTTAGATTGCAAGAAATGTAAATGGTAGAATCTTAGAGTGCAAGAAATGTAAAATTGATGAAAGAGTAAAAGGATCCGGGAACTGGAATTTAAAATTAAACAAGAGAATGTAAATAGCAATCAATCATAGAAGTAAAAGATGAATGGAAATGCAGCAGATCTCAAACATAAAAGGAAATTTTCTTAAAGAAGCAATACAGAAAGGGAATGCAACTCAATTATGAAATCTGAAAGAAATGTTGAAGATCTCAAGGGTCGAATGAGACTAGAAAAAAAAGTCTAGATCTTAATTCTTACCTTGATCCAATAGAGAATGATTACAGAAGAAATAGAGATAAAAGCAGTAAAGGAAACTTAGATCCAAATCACAATTCCTTGAAATTATGGAGAAAGTAAACAAAGAGAGATCCCAGATCAAGAATGAAACAGAATTCCTTCAATTCTCAATCCAGGATTCAAAACAAAGAGTGACGAGTGTAGAAGTAAGAACAAATAGAAAGAGAGTGCAATTCTCAATCCCAATTCCCAAACCCAAAGCTAAAATCTAAAATGAGCTCAAAAATGAAAAATGAAAAGTAAAAGTGTCAAAAGGTAAAAGAAGGTAAAAAAAAGGTCCTCTCTAAATCAAACTAACTTCTATTTATACACTTCTTATTATTGAATTTTAGAATTTTGAGTGGGCCTTTCAATTTGGTGAAGAATTGAATTTAAATGGAATTTTAATTGAATTTTGGGCCATGGGTGCTGCTCCCAGTAGAGTGCTCGGTTAACAGAGTGAACGCAGCACTCCCTCTTGCCTTGGCCTTCCAATTTTGGTGTGTGACAAGCCTTCCTTGTGCAAGGCCTTCATAGCGCTCAGTGAATTGGGAGAGCTGAGTGCTCCTTTGTTGTGGAATGAGGCTCACTTTCGAGCCTTGGTGGGAGCATTTGGGTTCAATTTGAAGAATAACCAAGGGTAACGCTCCTCCAGCTCCCTGGTTCGAATCCTTGTGAGGCCATGTTGCCTATTTTCTTTGTGAAGGAGTGTGGCACTCCTTCCTTGCTATTCATGAAGCTCCCTGGTTCGAACCCTTGCCAAACCATTTTGGCTAATTTCTTCTACAAGTAGCGCTTCTCTTGTCCCTCAAGTGCAAGGTTCGAACCTTGTGGCCTCCACTCCTTAGTTTTTCACTTTGTTTTTCTTTGGGAAGGAGCCCAAAAAGGTTAACTGAGTTAACCAAGCGCTATGCTTGTTGCCTTGCTTCCTTGGCTTTGAGTAGCGCTCAAATAGACAGCGTTGTGCTCACTAAGAGAGTGCTGCTCCTTGCTTCCTTAATGCGCCATGCTTTTCTCCTTTCTTAGGCCATGCTTTTCTTGTTTTTTTCTTTTCTTCACCTACAAGTAATTAAAACAATCAATCAAAGTATCACCAAATTCACAATGTTTATAAATCATTCAAAAACCAATTAATTTTAGCGTAAACCTCATGATTTAGCATCAAATGAAGGATGGTTGATTGATTAAAGAAAACCATGCAATTCCACTCCAAATCACTTACTTATAATGTAAGAAAGTGCATAAAAACTAATGAAAGAAATGAAATATGCTTGAAAAGCTAGCATAAGATGACTTGTCATCAGCCGTCAAGCTAGTGATGGTAAAGAAGAACTTGTTGGGAGGCAACCCAACCCGGAGTATGCTTTAGTTTTTATTTCAGTTTGATTTTTAGTTATTTTTTTATTTCTATTCATAGTTTTCCTTTGTTTTATAATGATTGCGATCGTGCAAAGTGTTTAGAATAGGAGCAGAGGACTCTAGAGGAGAAACAGAAAACCTTGAAGCACATTCCACTTGAGTGCTTTGGCGCTAAACTCCAGGCTGTGCGTTTCACGCCCTGGATGGTAAGACTTTCAACTTTTTCATACTTCATAGGGTGTTTAGTTCCAAGGCTCATCCCAAAAAAAGGGATCTGGCGTTAAACGCCTGGGAGGGTGTTTAATACCCCAGAAGGCATGTGTTTCATAGAGTTATGACGCTAAATGCTGGAGCTGGCGTATAGTGCCAACAACGCAAATTTTGATTTTAAAGAAAGCTTTTGACCGTTGCAAACGGTCCTCTTTCCCCCCTTCTATTTTGACCATTCCACACCTCTCTTTCTCCTCATTACTTCTCTTCCCTCATCAAATCACCTTTTCCATCCACAAATCAAATCTTCCAATTCCCCATACCACCAACCACAACCAATTTCCATTTCATATCTTCTTATATCCTCCCCAAATCTCTTTTCCACATATCTCTAACCACCCCATTCAATTCCCAAAAACCTATTCCCCCTCCCTCTCTATAAATACCATTTATTTTTCCCTTTTTACCACACCCAATCCACCCTCTATTCTTTTAATTTTGTCCCCCTCTTTTACTTTTCATTCTTTTCCTCCTCATTCTTTCACTCTTTCACTCTTATTCTTTGCTTAGGGATGAGCAAAAGCTTTAAGTTTGGTGTTGGGGCACTTTGCTTTTTCTCTTATCATATTTCATATGCCACCAAAAACTGGAGAATCCTCTTCTAGAAAGAGAAAGGAAAAGGCTCATGCAACTGGTCCATTTGATAACAACCAGTTCAGTTCCAAAATTCATGAGGATTACTTCCATGAGATTGTGAGCAAAAAGAGGGTGATTCTTGAGGTCTGATTAGATTTGCAACCAGATGAGTATCCAGAGATCAGAGAGTAGATTCAGAGGAGGGGTTGGGAATTCTTGTGCAACCCTATGACTGATGTAGGCACTCTGATGGTCAGAGAGTTCTATGCAAATGCTTGGGTAGCCTAAAAATATGTCAAGGACATGAACCCTGAGTTTAAGTCCTGGTGTACAATAGTTTGAAGGAGGATCCTAGAGTTCGATACGAAGAGGGTGAGGGAGATACTTTAGCTTCCACCATCCAGAGTTGATCGTCACTCATACTATCATAGGCTCAAACGTGATGACGATTTCCCAAAAGCCTAGGTTTAGATTTTTACACTAAAATTAGAATTTTTCCGTTGCAAGTATAGTCCAAACCCGACAATCAAATATCAATCAAATGTTAAATTCAAATCAAAATATTAACCGAGATTAAGAGTAATTCAACCTCGGGTCGTTCTTCCGTAGGATGCAATTGAAGTGTCATATGCTTTCAGTTGTGAAGGCAAAATGGGTTTTGGAATCGAAGAACTAAAGATTAAAAGAACTAAAGAAATAAAAGAACCAAGAAATGATCAAAAATGTAAATAATGCAAGTAACAAATGGATAAGATCAAAACTAGTGGAAACACTATAAATTCATAAAGAGAGCCTTGACTTGGGAATGAGAGTGCAAAGAATCCTATCAAGATCATAACCACAACTATGATAATTATGATGAGTCAATCTCACTTAGTTAACCCCAAACATCGAGTAGTAAGTCAAGCAAGCATACTTGACCTTAATCCATAAGTTCTAACTAACTTACCAAACTAGTTGATAAAAGTCTAGCTTGAATGGAAACAAGAGTCAACTAACTCCCCAAGAATTACCACTAAATGTCAGACATTATGACTCGAGTATTCTAGGAACTCAAACCCCAAGCCAAGGTGTGAAAAATATATTCAAAATCCATAATTGGCATTTTCACAAACACCTTGTGAGCATAAAAACAAAACATGGTAAATTACAAAGGAAACGAGAAAACTATATAACCAACTATTCACAATATCAACAATGAGCATAAAAACAAGCAAAAAGAAAGCATAAAACATTAAATTCATCAATCAAAACTTCAAGAACTCAAAATTGCATATATTAACAAAGCACTTTAACCATAAGAAAATAAAAGCAACTATGATGTAATTAAAGAGAAATTAAAGAGTACTTACAAAAGAGTTGATCAACATCCAAGATTAAAGCTTGCTATAAAATACTACAATGAAAACTACATAAACCCTAGGAGAGAATTCTCGTCTCTACACTACTCCTACTCCTAATTAACTATGCTAAAAATGTAAAAATGAGGCCTCCTAAGCTAATGCCTTCAAAAGTGTTGATATCCCTTCATATAACACTTCAATTCAGCCTTCAAGCCTTCCAAAATGGACCAAAGGCCCTTAAAATTCGCGCAGCACGTGTTTCACTAATGAAATCACGTGCAGGGTCCTGTGCGTACGCATAGATGTGTGCATGCGCACACTTGGCTGAATGTTCTTCCGTGTGTATGCATGGGTAGTTGTACGTATGCACACATGCTAATTCCTTATTGTACGCACGCATGCTTGGTTGTGTGTGCTTTTCCTTATTTTCGTCATGTTTTCTCCCTTGTACATGCTTTCTTCCACTTTTGCCTAGCCAATCTTACCTCAACGATTAACAAACAAGTCATGGCATCGAATGGCATGAAAGTGGAATCAAATTGCTCAATTTATGCACAAAATTGCATGTTTTCACATTTAGGATCAAATTAGGGGCAAAACACAAAAGTATGCTATTTTGGTGAATAAGTGTGAGTTTGTATGATAAAATCCATCCAAATCAAGCCAAAATATCTCATCAAATGTGCACTCATCAATTCCTCCACACTTAAATAATAGTATGTCCTCATGCTAAACTAACAAGGAAAATAGTCAAAGGGGTAACAACTTGTTGAATGCAACTATCTATATGCATGCAAGTATACTATATACTATATACTATCTATGTCTATGTACCTATCTATGGTTTCCTATGAAATTGGTGAAAACAAACGATTAAATTCCCAAGCAAGAGTATTGACAAAAAAGGGCTAAGCAAAGAATTAATTCAATGCAACTAAAATCCTGAGAATTGATTCAACTCATCAAAATAAAGCAGCTTGCAAGAATTCATGATAAGAGAGATGGAAACATAGAATTGAGTAATTGAACCCTCACTAGGCATGTGTACACTCCATTCACTCGGTGTCTAGGGTTTAATCACTCAAATCTCCTCCTAATCATGCTTTTAAGGATTTATTTTTCATCTAACAATCAACAAACAAGTGTTGCATGAATGCAATTTTCATAAGGTCTTTATAGGGGTTGTAATGGGGTTAGGTTAAGGTGGGATGGATATGGCTAAGTGGACTAAAATGATTGAATCCTTGATGAGTTTAAGTATCCAACTCAACCTTCATCAATCCAATGCAAAAATATGCAATTATAACTTCCCATCATTTCTTTTTCACAAACACTCATGCATGCTTTATCATTCACATCACATATGCATTTCTTATTGACTTTTGTTAGGGGTAACCTTTGTCCCATTTTTATTGATGTAGTTTTTTTTTTTTTGAAAGTGAAGGTAAATGCATATGGTTTAATAGTTCATGCATGAATGCACTCGTTTTCCAATATTTTCAATGAAATACCCAAATTAAACGTTTTCTCTACTAATGCTTCCTAAAATTCCCCCACACTTAAATGAAACACACTTCTCAACCTAAGCTAATCAAGGATACAATCCAAGGTTATTCATGGTTTTCTACTTAAGGTTGTGATGTGCTAATATCAAGAACAATGGGATAATTAAAGCTCAAAGGGGGTTAACAATGGTAGATGCAAAGGGTAGGCTATATAGGTGAAGTGAGATTTTATCAAAAATGGCCTCAATCATGCTCAATGCAATTCAAACATCAATCATTGGAAATAAAGAATCAAGCAAAACCAAGATTACAATCATAGAGGAGATATAACACACAATGAACAAAATTCATGGTTAAAATATGTAACCACTCTTTTGAAGCTCAAAACTCACAAGGTATTTGTTCTTTCCTCATCTATGTTCCATAGAATCCTTCAAGCAAGTTTTGAAAACAATTTTCCGAATCAATTCAATAGAATGCCCTAAAACAAAATTCTTGGAAAATTCTTGTTGTTTTTCACCAGAATTTATTTCCTATATGTATGTATGTATATATGTTGTGATGGATGCAAATTTTTCAAAATTTCCTAGTTCTTTTCCTAATTTTCAACCAACAAAAATAACATGAACAATTAGGATCAAAATGAACCAGGCATAGGCTATTCACATCATCCATTCACAATCAATACCTATACTATATACCAAGCAATATAAAATGCAATATATATATACCAAAATGAAAGTGCAATGCTAAAGATACTAGAAATAACTAATGTATATATACCGACATACCAAAATGTAGCAAAAGATAACGTACTGTAAATATCTACAAAAGCATAATAAAACTGAAATAAATTGAATAAAAAGTGTTCAGGAGAGAATGTTTACACCCAAAAATAGTAGATCCTCCCCCACACTTAAATCATGCACGGTCCTCCGTCCCAAGAATCGGTCCGGGGAGATCAACACTGCTAAGCTCCACCGCCTGGCGGTGGTGGGTGGTAATGATACTGATATACAAACATGGCTCAGGAGGACTATCGGATGGTCTCAGCTGCCGGCTCCTCAACTGCCTAGTTAGCTGGCTCTGCTGCCATCTCTAGTGTCTGCTCGGCTATAGCTGCTGGCTCCTCCACTCTCTAGACTGCTGTCTCTTCAGCTGTGGGCTCCTCCGCTCTCTGATCAGCGTGGCCAGCTTCAGCTGCTGGCTCCTCCGATGATGCGACCTCAGTCTCAGGCTCTGACTTTGGTGTATCCGGAGGAAGTGGCCCAGGGTCTTTACCTTCAAACTTTGCCACAATCCACTGAAAGCGGCGAGCGTTGTGGCACTCAATGCGGTGGAGGGTCTGAATGATCTCCCGACCCTGCTCATAAGGTGTCTGAGGTCGGGGTGTGGGTGTAGGAGGTGCTGAGGGCTTTGATGATGAAGGTGGCTCGGTGGTCTTCCGCTTCTTCTGTGGTGGCGGTCCCTCAAACTCGTCGTATGGTAAGAATGGCTGTTTGCTAATGAAGACAGACGTCCTGTCTGCTGGGCATCCCTCTATTTCTACTGTTGGTTCCTCTACCCCTCCAGAATAGCCCATAAAAGAACGGCTACATGGACGCCGATATAAGTGGCATGCGTGCTCGGCAGGATATAGTCAGCGATGATTTGCTGCTAGATCCTCACCTCAAGAGTCAAGTCGGAGCACGCAATGCTCAACGAGACTGCTTTCTCTCCTCTGTTGTACTCCCATCTGGCCTCAGGTTGGCCAATCTTCTTTTGAACCACATCCAATGAAAGCTTGCCGAATGTTAGGTCCTTTACTATCTGAGGGTAAGCGTCTCTAGCCTGAGAAATATTCGGTATCTATAAGAGGGCTTCCAAAGCATGGTCGGAGGTGTCCAGTGTGACACCTCTCAGAAAAATAGTTACAGATTTCCATAGAATTCCTTGACATGGTGTTCATTGATTTCGACTGGGTCGAATCCTACGAACTTCCATTGGTAAAAATTTAGTCTGTTAAGAATTTCGTCTGCATATTTCTCTGGTAAGTTCAACTTTCTCTCATAGTGAAAGGCTCTCTTTTCTAGTTTCTTGTACTGTTCCTTGGTGGTTTTGATGAGCGGATAATTTATACACTTTTTGGCATTGTTTTTAGGTAGTTTTTAGTAGGATCTAGCTACTTTTAGAGATGTTTTTATTAGTTTTTATGCAAAATTCACATTTCTGGACTTTACTAAGAGTTTGTGTGTTTTTCTGTGATTTCAGGTATTTTCTGGCTAAAATTGAGGGACCTGAGCAAAAATCTGATAGGAGGCTGAAAAAGGACTACATATGTTGTTGGATTCTGACCTCCCTGCACTCGAAATAGATTTTCTGGAGCTATAGAACTCTAAATGACACTCTCTCAATTTCTTTGGAAAGTAGACATCCAGGGCTTTCCATCAATATATAATAGTTCATACTTTATTCGAGTTTAGATGATGCAAACTGGCGTTCAACGCCAGCTCCATGCTGCATTCTAGAGTAAAACGCCAGAAACACATCACAAACCAGAGTTAAACGCCAAAAATACATTACAACTTGGGGTTTAACTCCAAGAGAAGCCTCTGCACGTGTAAAGCTCAAGTTCAGCCCAAGCACACACCAAAGTGGGCCCCGGAAGTGGATTCCTATACATAGACTTATTTCTGTAAACCCTAGTAATTAGTTTAGCATAAATAGAACTTTTTACTATTGTATTTACAACTTTGGATCATCTTTTGATCTCTTGATCACTCTTATGGGGGCTGGCCATTCGGCCATGCCTGGACCTCCAGTTCTTATGTATTTTCAAAGGTGGAGTTTCTACACACCATAGATTAAGGTGTGGAGCTCTGCTGTACCTCGAGTATTAATGCAAAGTACTATTGTTCTTCTATTCAGTTTGGTGTCTTGCATGTTTTTCTTTTCTTGAAAATTTTTCAAATATAAGTTCTTGATGTTCATCATAATCTTCAAAGTGTTCTTGGTGTTCATCTTGACATTCATAGTGTTCTTGCATGCATCATTGGTTTTGATCCAAAATTTTCATGTTTTGAGTCATTTTTGTGTTTTTCTCTCTCATCATTAAAAGTTAAAAAAAAAATCAAAAAAAATATCTTTTCCTTATTTTACTCATAAATTTCAAATCTTTTGGTTGACTTAGTCAAAAATTTTTTAAAATGAGTTGTTTCTTGTTAGTCAAGTCAAGATTTCAATTTTAAAAATCTTGTCTTTTCAAATCTTTTTCAAAAATCAAATCTTTTTCATTTTTTTATTATTTTCGAAAATTTAAAAAAAATTTCAAAAATCTTTTTCTTAACTTTTTCCTTTATTTTCAAAAACTTTACTAACAATTAATGTGATTGATTAAAAAATTTTAAGTTTGTTACTTTCTTGTTAAGAAAGGTTCAACCTTTAAATTCTAGAATCATATCTTTTAGTTTCTTTTTAGTCAAGTCATTAACTTTAATTTTCAAAATCAAATCTTTCTAAATCTCTTTTTCAAATCTTATTCAAAATAAGTTTCAATCATATCTTTTTTCAAATCATATCTTTTTCAAAATCAATTTCAAAAATCTTTTCAAAATTGATTTTCAAATCTTTTTCAACTAACTAATCAACTTTTTGTTTGTTTTACTATTTCTTATCTTCTTCAAAACCACCTAACTATTTTTCTATCTCTAATTTTTGAAAATTACCTTCCTCTTTTTCAAAATTCTTTTTAATTAACTAATTGTTTTAATTTTAATTTTATTTCTTCTCTTAATTTTCGAAAATCACTATCCATTTTTCAAAAACAATTTTTGAAATTCTCTCCCTCTCATATCCTTCTATTTATTTTATTTAATTACTAACACATCTCTTCTACTCATAATTCGAACATTCTCTTCTCCTTTGTGTTTGAATTTTTCTCTTCTCCTTTTTCTATTCTTTTCTTCTTCTACTCACATAAAGGAATCTCTATACTGTGACGTAGAGGATTCCTCTTCTTTCTGTTCTCTTCTTTTTCATATGAGCAGGAGCAAGGACAAGGACATTCTTGTTGAAGCAGATCCTGAACCTGAAAGGACTCTAAAGAAGAAGCTAAGAAAAGCTAAAGCACAACAATCCAGAGAAATCCTTACAGAAAATCTCGAAAAAGAAGACATGGATGAACCCAACAGCAATGCAAGGAAGATGCTGGGTGACTTTACTGCACCAAATTCCAACTTACATGGAAGAAGCATCTCAATTCCTGCCATTGGAGCAAACAACTTTGAGCTTAATCCTCAATTAGTTTCTCTGATGCAACAGAATTGCAAGTTTTATGGACTTCCATCAGAAGATCCTTTTCAGTTCTTAACTGAATTCTTGCACATATGTGATACTGTTAAGACCAATGGAGTTGATCCCAGGGTCTACAGGCTTATGCTTTTCCCTTTTACTGTAAGAGACAGAGCTAGAGTATGGTTGGACTCTCAACCTAAAGATAGCCTAAACTCTTGGGATAAGCTGGTCACGGCTTTCTTAGCCAAGTTCTTTTCTCTTCAAAAGCTGAGCAAGCTTAGAGTGGATGTCCAAACCTTTAGACAGAAAGAAGGTGAATCCCTCTATGAAGCTTAGGAGAGATATAAGCAACTGACCAAAAAGTGTCCTTCTGACATGCTTTCAGAATGGACCATCCTGCATATATTTTATGATGGTCTATCTGAATTGTTTAAGATGTCATTGGACCATTCTGCATGTGGATCTATTCACCTAAAGAAAATGCCTGCAAAAGCTCAGGAACTCATTGACATGGTTACAAATAATCAGTTCATGTACACTTCTGAAAGAAATTCTGTGAACAATGGGACGCCTCAGAGGAAGGGAGTTCTTGAAATTGATGCTCTGAATGCCATATTGGCTCAGAATAAAATATTGACCCAACAAGTCAATATGATATCTCAGAGTCTGAATGGATTGCAAAATGCATCCAACAGTACTAAAGAAGCATCTTCTGAAGAAGAAGCTTATGATCCTGAGAACCCTGCAATGGCAGAGGTAAATTACATGGGTGAAGCCTTTGGCAACACCTATAACCCTTCATGGAGAAATCATCCGAATTTTTCATGGAAGGATCCACAGAAGCAAGGCTTCAATAATAACAATGGTGGAAGAAACAGGTTTAGCAATAGCAAGCCTTTTCCATCATCCCCTCAGCAACAGACAGAGAATTCTGAGCAGAACCCCTCTAGCTTAGCAAACATAGTCTCTGATCTATCTAAGGCCACTTTAAGTTTCATGAATGAAACAAGGTCCTCCATTAGAAATTTGGAGGCACAAGTGGGCCAACTGAGTAAAAAAGTCACTAAAACTCCTCCTAGTACTCTCCCAAGCAATACAGAAGAGAATCCAAAAAGAGAGTGCAAGGCCATTGATATAATCAAAATGGCCGAATCCAAAGAGGAAGGAGAGGACGTGAATCCCAATGAGGAAGACCTCATGGGACATCCTCCAGATAGAAAGGAGTTTCCTATTGAGGACCTAAAGAAATCTGAGGCTCATATAGAGACCATAGAGATTTCATTAAACTTTCTTCTGCCATTCATGAGCTTTGAGAACTATTCTTCCTTTGAAGAGGATGAAGATGTAACTGAAGAGTAAGTTGCTCAATATCTAGGAGCTATCATGAAGCTGAATGCCAAGTTGTTTGGTAATGAGACTTAGGAAGATGAACCTCCCTTGCTCATTAGTGAACTAAATACATGGGTTCAACAAACTTTACCTCAAAAGAAACAAGATCCTGGTAAATTCTTAATACCCTGTACCATAGGCACCATGACTTTTGAGAAGGCTTTGTGTGACCTGGGGTCAGGTATAAATCTTATGCCACTCTCTGTAATGGAGAAACTAGGGATCTTTGAGGTACAAGCTGCAAGGATCTCATTAGAGATGGCAGACAAGTCAATAAAATAAGCTTATGGATTGGTAGAGAATGTGTTAGTGAAGGTTAAAGGCCTTTACATCCCTGCTGATTTTATAATCCTAGATACTGGGAAGGATGAGGATGAATGCATCATCCTTGGAAGACCCTTCCTAGCCACAGCAGAAGCTATGATTGATGTTAACAGAGGAGAGCTAGTCCTTCAATTGAATAGGGACTACCTTGTGTTTAAAGCTCAGGGATCTTCCTCTGCAACCATGGAGAGGAAGCATGAAAAGCTTCTCTCAATACAGAGTCAAACAAAGCCCACACAATCAAATTCTAAGTTTGGTGTTGGGAGGCCACAACCAAACTCTAAGTTTGGTGTTGAGAAGCCCCCACATTCAAACTCTAAGTTTGGTGTTGGGAGGCCCTCATCATGCTCTGAACATCTGTGAAGCTCCATGAGAGCTCACTGTCAAGCTATTGACATTAAAGAAGCGCTTATTGGGAGGCAACCCAATTTTTATTTATCTATATTTCTATTGTTCTTTTATGTTTTATTAGGTTTATGATCATGTGGAGTCACAAAACAATTGCAAAATTTAAAAACATAATAAAAAATAGCAGAAGAAAAAGCACACCCTGGAGGAAGAGCTGTCTGGCATTTAAATGCCAGAAACAAGCATCTGTCTGGCGTTTAACGCCAGAAACAAGCACCAAGATGGCGTTTAACGCCAGAAACAAGCATAAGGCTGGCATTAAACGCCAGAAATAGGCTACATTTGGGCGTTTAACGCCAGAAACAAGCTGCAGTCTGGCGTTAAATGCCAGGATTGCATACAGAGGGCATTTTACACGCCTAAAAAGTGCAGGGATGAGAAATCCTTGACACCTCAAGATCTATGGACCCCACAGGATTACCTTAGGATCTGTGGACCCCACAGGAACCCCACCTACCCCACTTCTCTATTCTTCACACAATCCAATAACACTATGCCCTTCACCAATCACCTCAATCTCTCTTCCCCATAAACCCTACCTACCTTCAAATTCAAAACCTCTTTCCCATCCAAACCCACCCTAAATGACCGAACCCAAACCCCTCTCCCTCCACTATATAAACCCCTCCATCCTTTTTCATTTTCACACAACACAACCCTCTCTTCTCCCCATTGGCCGAAACCCATACCTCTCTCCATCTCCTCCATATCTTCTTATTCTTCTTCTATTCTTTCTTCTTTTGCTCGAAGGCGAGCAACATTCTAAGTTTGGTGTGGTAAAAGCATGGCTTTTTTGTTTTTCTATAACCATTGATGGCACCTAAGGCTAGAGAAACCTCAAGAAAGAGGAAAGGGAAGGCAATTGCTTCCACCTCTGAGTCATGAGAGATGGAGAGATTCATCTCAAAAGCCCATCAAGACCACTTCTATGAAGTTGTGGCCAAGAAAAAAGTGATCCCTGAGGTCCCTTTTAAGCTCAAAAAGGGCAAATATCCGGAGATCCGACAAGAGATTAGAAGAAGAGGATGGGAAGTTCTCTCCAATTCTATTTAACAAGTCAGAATCTTAACGGTTCAAGAGTTTTATGCAAATGCATGGATCACTAGGAACCATGATCAAAGCATGAACCCAAACCCAAAGAATTGGCTTACAATGGTTCGAGGGAAATGCTTAGATTTCAGTCCGGAGAACGTAAGGTTGGCGTTTAACTTGCCTATGATGCAAGAAGATGCACGCCCCTACGCTAGAAGGGTTAAATTTGATCAATGGATGGACCAAGTCCTCATGGACATATGTGTGAAAGGAGCTCAATGGAAAAGAGACTCAAAAGGCAAGCCGGTTCAATTGAGAAGACTGTACCTTAAGCCTGTGGCTAGAGGATGGTTGGAGTTCATCCAATGCTCCATCATCCCCACTAGCAACCGATCCGAAGTAACTGTGGATTGGGCCATCATGATCCATAGCATCATGATTGGGGAGGAAGTAGAGGTTCATGAAGTCATCTCTCTAGAACTCTACAAAGTAGCCAAAAAGCCCTCCACCTTGGCAAGGCTAGCTTTTTCTCATCTCATTTTCCATCTATGCAACTTAATTGGAGTTGTCATAGAAGGAGACATCCTCATTGAAGACGATAAGCCCATCACTAAGAAGAGGATGGAGTAAACAAGAGAGCCCATTCATGGATCTCAAGAGACGCATGAGGAAGCTTATCATCAAGAAATCCCTGAGGTGCCTCAAGGGATGCATTTTCCTCCAAACAACTATTGGGAACAACTCAACACTTCTCTAAAAGGATTGAGTCATAACATGAAATAATTAAGGGTGGAACACCAAGAGCACTCCATCATTCTCAATGAGATTAGAGAAGATCAAAGAGATATGAGGGAGGAGCAACAAAGGCAAGAAAGAGACATAGAGGAGCTCAAGAACACCATTGGTTCTTCAAGAAGAAGGCGCGACCCTTATTAAGGTAGACTCATTCCTTAACTTCATTGTTCTTATCTCTCTGTTTTCCGATTTTATGCTTTATGTTTGTCTATGTTTTGAGTCTTTACTACATGATCATTAGTATTTAGTAACTATGTCTTAAGGCTATGAATAATTCTATGAATCCTTCACCTTTCTTAAATGAAAAATGTTTTCAGTACAAAAGAACAAGAAGTACATGAGTTTCAAATTCATCCTTGAAGTTAGTTTAATTATATTGATGTAGTGGCAATACTTTTTGTTTTCTGAATGAATGATTGAACAGTGCATATTTTTTATATTGAATTTTATGAATGTTAAAATTGTTGGCTCTTGAAAGAATGATGAACAAGAGAAATGTTGTTGATAATCTGAAAAATCATAAAATTGATTCTTGAAGCATGAAAAAGCAATGAATAAAAAGCTTGTGAAAAAAAAGTGGCGAAAAAAATAATAAAAGAAAAAGAAAAAGCAAGCAGAAAAAGCCAATAGCCCTTAAAACCAAAAGGCAAGGGTAAAAAGGATCCAAGGCTTTGAGCATCAATGGATAGGAGGGTCTAAAGGAATAAAATCCTGGCCTAAGCGGCTAAATCAAGTTGTTGATGTGTGGAAAACGATCCAACACAAAACTCACCGGCAAGTGTACCGGGTCGCATCAAGTAATAAAAACTCACGGGAGTGAGGTCGATCCCACAGGGATTGAAGGATTGAGCAATTTTAGTTTAGTGGGTGATTTAGTCAAGCGAATCAAATATTGGTTGAGTGGTTTATCATTAACAGAAACTAAATTACTTGAAATGTAAAGGGGGAAGGGAGAATTGCAGTAAATTAAAGAGCAGGAAAGTAAATTTGCTGAATCTTAAAGAACAAGAAATTAAATGACTGAAACTTAAAGTGCAAGAAATGTAAATTGCAGTAACTTAAAGTGCAAGAAATGTAAATTGCTTGAATATAAAAGGGGAATTAAGGATTGGGAATTCAGAATTCCAGCGAGAGAAAGTAAATTGCAACAAATAATAAAGTAGAAGATGAATTGGAATAAACTAAATCTCAAATAGAAAATGAAATTAAACTGCAGAAAGGGTTCACAGAAGAACCAAAAAGGAGACTAGAAAGCAAAGTCTAGATCTCAATTGCCTTCCCAGATCCAAGTTCATAAAGCAATTAACAAGAAATTGAAGAAGAAACAGTAAAGGAAATGAAATTAAGTTCAATTATGCAGAAGAGGGTTTAAAGAGATTTTGAATGGAGATTGAGACAGAATTTCCTCAATTCTTCACACCCAAAACTCAAAACAAGAAAAGTAAAAGTGCCCAAGCAAGAACGAGGAAGAAGGGAGATCAATTCTCCTCCCCAATTCTCTGAAATCTCAGTGAATTCACCAAGAGAAGTTCCAAAGTTCAAAAATAAAAGTAAAGGTTCAAAGGAAAATTCCAAGTTCAAAAGCAAAGCAAAAGGTCCTCATTACATCAAACTAGCTCCTATTTATACACTTTCTATTCTTGGATCTTAGGATTTGGATAGGCTTTTGATTTGGTGAAGAAATGAATTTTATTGGATTTTTAATCCAATTTTAGCCCAAAAACAATTGCTTCCAGGAGGCTGCCCTGCCCTTGTGGAGGGCAGGGCAGGAATTGGTGCATGCGGCAATGGTGCGGGCGTGGTGTGCGAGTTTGGTGCGCAGGATGCTGCCCTGCCCTCGCGGAGGGTAGGGCAGAATATTTTGGTGCGCCAGTTTGGTGCCTGTGCGTGTTGCTGGTGCTGCCGAACCGTCCCTTGGTGCGCCAGAATGGTGCGCTGACCGTGCCACAACAAAATGCTGCCCTGCCCTCGCGGAGGGCAGGGCAGTGTTTCCAAATTGAAGTCCCATGTTCGAGACTTGGCCGATGCACACGCTACCCATTTTCCTTGGCTTTCTTGGCACCATAATGAGGCCTAGTTCCTTGCTTCCTCATTATTCCGTGTTCGACTCTTGTGGCAAGCATTGGTAGGCTTTTTCCTTTGATTTATTTTCCATGAAGGCCCGATACTGCCCTTGTGGAGGGCAGGGCAAGGTTTTTCTCTTCTTTGATCCAAGGCACAATTTTGTGCTCTGCCCTTGTCGTGGGCAGGGCAGAATTGCCTTTCAAGCCTTGTTTTCTTATGTTGCCCTCCTAGAGGGCAGTGTGCCCTTGTGGAGGGCAATGCTTGCTCTCTCCTTTATGCACCACGCCTTTTTCTCCTTGAGCCACGCTTTCTCTTTTCTTCTTTTCTTCACCTACAATCAACCAAAACAACCACTCAAAGTATCACTAAATTCACAAGGTTTATAAATCAATTAAAATTCAATTAAATTTAGCTTAAACCTCATGAGTTAGCATCAAATTAATGGTAGTTGCTTGATTTAAAGAAGTTATGCATTTTCATTCCAAATCACTTACTTAGGATGCAAGAAAGTGCATAAAGACTAATAAAACAAATGAAATTAGCTTGAAAAATGGGTATATGATGACTTGTCATCACAACACCAAACTTAAATCTTGCTTGTCCCCAAGCAAGCATCAAAACTAAGAGAAATTGAAATGAATAAGAAAAGAACACATATCCTTATTAGGCATATAGCAGAACTTGATTTATGGAGTCTTTATGCAGACAATGATAACTCAATTATTGTTGCTGTCACATAATATACATCTTTCCTCAAAGGCTTGCTAAACTTGCTGTTATAAGACTTACTCTTTAATTACTCCCTTGCTAACTTTTCTTTCTTATAATGCTTTAACAAGCTTATTATTCTTTTGGAGGTTTGGTGTCTAATGTTGCAGTAATAGCCTTTGGCTTTATTTTTTTGTTTCTTTTACTCAACATCTTTCCACCACAGACACATGGCTCACTATTTCTTCCTAGGATCATTGATGCCCAGCATCTCATTGGATAACTAAATGTTTTGTATCTAAGTTGCTCTTTATTGTGGAATTTCAATTGGTCATCCCAAATCAGTTGATCTAAGTGACCGGGTTTTAAAATACCCCTTAGAATTTACTCATCCAAGCATATCTTAGTACAAGAACACCACAGGCATATGTCCTAGGGTCCAAGCTATTAGTGTCCAACCTTTATTCTTTGTTTTTCTTGCCACATTGGCTTTTTCTTCTTCCTTTTCTTTCTGTTTTTGTTCTCAAGGGCTTTTTCTTTATTGATAAGAATCTTTACAACAGCAAGCTTACTCACACTTTAATGAAAATGATATTATGCAACAATTATTTCATGAGTTATGCATTTAATCAAACACATATACCACCATTAACTTCCATTCTTACTTATGCAACATTGGATATTTCACTTTTCAATTCAAACAATTCTCTTTTATTCAAGCATGTGGGAAACAAAACAAAATTTAGCTAAGTGATGGATAATAAGCATTATGCAGATTTAGCATTTCTCTAGCTATTTATTAAATGACTAAAAGAAAAGCAAAGAACAAAAATTGCATGAAGTAAAAGAAATAAAAAATGGAGGCATATCATGTTTCAGACATGCAACTCCTTATTAGAGACATGAAAGAAGAAGTACGAAAGAACTTTGCCACCTTCTAATGATTGTGGCTGCTGCTTGATTCTCCCTTTTTCTTCTTTCTCTTTCCTAGCTTGGAGTAGTCTCGGACTTCTTCACTAGGAGATCTTCTATCCCAAACAGAATCCAAGAGACCTGAGAGTCCAACTTCTTCCAATCTGTTAAGTGTTAGCTCCGTATAATGATGAGACCTTGCTTTTTGCTTGGCGTCAAATTCAGGGCATTGCTCAAATGGCTTGATCTGTGAATTGAGTGTTGGCAAATTGTGGGTCAAATACTCCAACCTTGCTTGTATGTTTTCATCACTCTCCATTCTTTGCACATATCTTACTTCTTCCATGGTGTGATGAATATTCTTCCATTGGTACAGGTTGTGACTATATTCCCCTGCTTTAGCTTGACTAAAATACAGCTTATCATATGATTCTTTGAATTCTTTGTATTGCTCTTTTTGTCCTTCAAGAATCTGTGCTTGAAATTCTTGCTGCTGAGTCATCATTTGTTGCTGCCATCTCTCTTGTTTCTCCTCCATTTGACGCTGCCAAGCTTCTCGTTCCTCTTTATCTTTCAAATATTGCTCCCTAAATTCTGGATGGGGCTCTAGATATTGCTCTTGGCGCCCCTGATTTTGGCCTTGTTGAGCCTGCATGAGTTGTTGAGATAGTTCTTCAATTGATCTTTGTAACTGGCTCATGTCTATGGCATCATGAGCTTGATTCCGTCCTTCCTCTCTTTGTGATCTCCTTTGTCTGGGAGCTGCCACCCCTTCTCGATCATCTTCTTCATTCATTCCTTCCATACTTTTCTTGGTGATTCCTTTCCCTTTTTTCACCTTTTCTGTGTCCTCATCTTCAAAGATCACTCTAGCTTTGTTGCATAGCCTAAGAATGGTACTTGGATGTCCAATACCACTTGATTTACTTGTGCTGTTAGCCATCTCTTGAATACTGTCGGCTATGAGTTGTGCGAGGTTGATTTCACCTCCATGTAGGATGCAGTATGTCAAGAGTGCTCGTTTGATTGTGACCCAAGAGGCGTTTCCAGTAGGGAGAATAGACCTCCTTACTATTTCATACCATCCTTTGGCCACAGGAGTAAGGTTTATTCTCCTCAAGTGGCTTGGAACTCCTTTTGAGTCTCTTTCCCAGTCTGTATTTTCCACACATAGCCCTTGCAAGATCTTATCAGGATTATTTTCCATCTGCAATCTGGTCTCATAGCTAGGCTCTGCATAAGTTATGGTTCTCAACTTCAGGGCCCTAGTGATGGCTGCTGGACTGAAATCCACTTCAACTCCTCTGACATAACTTGTGTAAGGGGCACTATCTTTGTTTTCTTTTACCGCATTTGCATAGAACTCCCTGATCATAACTGCACTGATGTCAACGAGAGGAGCACATAAGAGTTCCCACCTTCTTTCTTTAGTGATTTGCCTCATGATGGGGTATTCTCCTTCCTTTAACTCAAAGCCCTTCTCATAAATAACATTCCTTGTCTTCATGAACCTATGATATCTTCCTTCATGGAATTGGGATCTAAATTTGCTTGCATCAAATGATGGAGGTTCGGCTACCATAGGTTCCTTTCCCGGCCTTCTTTTTGAACTTGAGGAGGCCATCGGATTTGAGGTGAGATGGAGGGAAAAGTGAGAATAGAAGAAAGATGTGTTGTGTTTGGGATGATTCTCGGTTCTATTGTGTGAGATAAGGGAATTGTTTTAGTTTTGGGAGTAGAGGGGATTATGGCTTTCATGTGAAGGTAGCTTGAACGAGTGTGTAACTATTTAGTGCTAACGGCTATTTATAAGCAGATTCTCCAAGCTTTCCAACAAAACCACAATGAATGAGGAATGAGTTCGTTGGTACTCATGAAGGGTTGAGATTGAATTGATCACACCAAAAGTTCATGGATTGAACAGTCTGCATGCCTTGTTGAGGCTTTGACGAGGATTCTCTTCTCATTGGTTGCATGTATTTAAGTGTTCGATGATGCATGCATGCAGATTCTGCTTCCCAAGGAGCACATTTCTCTAGGCACATGTGACCATCCTCTTTTAGCCTATCCTAGCCGTGGCCCCTCCTTGCTTTTGTCGCCATCTCTTCCTCCTAAATAAATCAAACAGCTAGCCTTAGGATATTAATATAAACGTTGGCAATTGACTTGTAATAAAGAAAAAAAATTATTTTGTTCTGTTTTATTATCATTTGAAATTTTTTTTTGTGATCAATTGTGTCCCTTAATTAAAGATGCTAAAAGTTGGTGGACGCCAAACTTATCTCTTATTGAGGGGACAGCTTAGCAATGCAACCCATTCTTCACAATTGATGTATTTTATATTAAAAAAATGATGCATGATCCCTTTCTGTATGGTTTTGATTCCATGAATAGGAAACTAATCTGTAGAACAATATTACATATGTAGACACCAAACTTAGTGTTTGGTCATATGCTTCATCAAAATGACGTTTCATATGTTCTAAGAATAGCCCCCTTTCTTTTGGAAAGCAAAAGTTGAGTGTGCCTTAAGGGACACCAAACTTAGAAGTCTGACTTATGCTCTAAAACAATGTATGCATTTATCAAATATGAAAGTTCAAAATCATACTCAGGGGAATCATAGCTTATTAGATGAAAGAAAAGACAGAAATCTTAAATCATGGGTTGCCTCCCATGAAGCGCTCTTTTATTGTCACTAGCTTGACATTGAACTCCCTTTAGGGTGGTTGATGCTGGTGATGTCTCAACTTGTCACCTCTCACTGTAAGCTTTCTCTGTGTGCCTTGATGCTCAATTTCAATATGCTCAAGAGAAAGTACTTGGTTGATAGTGTAATAATCTTCTGTTCCCAGCTGTTGATATACTAGTTGCACCTTATCATCTTTAGAAAATCTTTCAGTTGGGATTTTCTTATTCTTCCACCCTTTGTAAGCCTTCTTCTTGCTCTTCATCATTTTCTTTCTTGTTGATCTTTCTTTCTTGACAGTGACTTGGGTTGTGATACCTTCATTCTTGTTTATCATCCCAGCTTCTTTTTGAATTCCTTTTTCTTATTGCAGCTGCTTATTTTTCTGTTCTACTGCCTTGTTGGCTGCTTGCTTTGGAAGGAAGTCACTACTTGTCTTGCTTGTTTCTTCATTCCTTTGTGATTCTAGAAAAACTTTCAAGGTGATGCTCTCCTCATACATCCTGAGGGTTAGCTCTCCCTGCTCTATATCTACGATGGCTCTAGCAGTGGCCAAAAATGGTCGACCAAGTATTATGGAGTCATTCTCATTCTCTGCTGATTCTAGGATCACAAAGTCTGCTGGAAAGATGAACTTGTCAACCTTAACTAAAAGGTTTTCAATCAACCCTTTAGGATATACCACTGATTGGTCTACTAATTCCAAGGACATCTGTATTGGTTTCACCTCTCCTATGCCAAGCTTTTTCACTAAAGAAGATGGAATTAGATTTATACTTGCTCCTAAGTCACACATCCCCTTGTTGATGAATAGGCTTCCATAGTGCACGGTAGGAAGAAGCCTCTAGGATCTTCAAGCTTGGGAGGAAGTCCTTTTCTGATTAATGCACTGCATTCTTCACTGAGCATTACAGTCTCCTTCTCACTCCAACTTCTTTTCTTATTGATGAGCTCCTTCAAAAACTTGGCATATAGAGGCATTTGCTCCAATGCCTCAGCTAAAGGTATGTTGATTTCCAGCTTTTTGAAAGTCTCTAGGAATTTAGAAAAGTGTTGGTCCTTAGTCTCCTTATGGAATCTTTGAGGATAAGGTAGTGGGGGTGTCAATCTTTTCTCCCTTTGAAGTTGTCTTGGAATCGGTTCTTCCATGATCTGCTTTCCCTTCTTCAGATTTTGTGGTCTATTTTCTTTCTCTTGAGGTTGATTCTGAGATTGATTGCTTGCTGTTGCACCTTCATCATTGGCTGCCTCTTTTTCAACTTGTTTCTTGTCACTTTCCTTGGGCTTCTTGGTGGCTTCTTCATCTTTCAGCAGTATTTTTCCACTCCTCAACTGTATTGCCTTGCATTCTTCTTTTGGATTAGGAATGGTGTCACTTGGTAGTGAGCTTGATGGTTTTTCAACAGAGATTTGTTTGGAGATTTGCCCAATCTGCCTCTCTAGGTTCTTCATGGAAGCTTCTTGGTTCTTTGTTGTCAATTCTTGGTTCTTCATCATCTTTTCTATGAGCATCTCTAGATTAGTGATCCTCTGAGAGTCTTGTGAGATTGGTTGGTTTTGGGGTGTTGATGGATGGTGATAGGTGTTTTGATTAGTTGGGTGGTTATTTGGTGGATAATGGTTAGAGTTGGGATATGTATTTTGTGGTTTTCTGTATGAGTTTTGTGTAGTAGTTGGTTGGTTGTTGTGGTTTGTGTTTTTCCAATTGTTTTGAGTTGAGTTCCTTTGCCATGGCTGCTGAATTTGATTGTGGTTGTCTCCCATCTGAGGTTGGGATGGTTCTTCCAAGAAGGATTGTAGGTATCTCCATAGACTTCATTAGTTCCAGGATTTTGGTTGTGAATGTATTGGACTTGCTCTTGCTGTTGCTCCTCTTGAATTTCTTCATTCTGACCCCAAGTCGTTGATGGTTGGTTTGTGGCACCTACTGATGCAACTTGCAGGCCATCAATCCTTTTGGCCATTTGCTCAAATTGTTGTTGAATCTGCTGCTGCATCATTTTGTTTTGAGCTAAGATTGAATCCACTCCTTCCAACTCCATTACTCCTCTCCTTTGTGATGGTTGGCGTTGCCTTTGGTGAGCAAAGAAATATTGGTTGTTAGCCACCACATCAATGAGATTTTGAGCTTCCTCTGTAGTTTTCATGAGTTGTAATGAGCCTCCAGCTAAATGATCAAGTGCTTCTTGAGCCTTAAGAGTGAGTCCCTCATAGAAGTTCTGCAGCTTGTCCCACTCAGTGAACATCTCTGGTGGACATTTCCTCAATAGTGCCTTATATCTTTCCCATGCTTCATATAAATTTTCAGCCTCCATTTGAGTGAATGTCTGCACCTCAGTCTTCAATCTTATGATCCTTTGAGGGGGGTAAAATTTGGCAAGAAACTTGCTCACCAAGTCATCCCAAGTGTTGATGCTCTCCTTTGGAAATGTCTTTAGCCATTGAGTGGCTTTATCTCTGAGAGAAAATGGAAAGAGCAACAACTTGTAGCTGTCAGGAGGCACACCATTGGTTTTCACAGTATCACAAATCCTCAAGAAGGTAGATAAGTGCTGATTTGGGTCCTCCAATGGCCCTCCTCCAAAAGAACAGTTGTTTTGAACCAAAGTGATGAGTTGTGGCTTTAGTTCAAAATTGTTTGCATTGACATTAGGAGTAAGAATGCTGCTTCCACAGTGTCTAGCATTTGCAAATGTGTATGAAGCCAGGACCCTTCTTTGTTGTGGGTTATTGTTGGCCCCTCCTCCTGGTTGATTGAGATTTGATAGATCTCCTTCCATCTCTTGGAATTCCTCCTCATATTCTTCCTCTCCAATAACGTTCTTTCCTCTTTCAGCTCTTCTTATTCTTCGAAGAGTTCTTTGGTCAATTTCAAAGAGGACAGGGGAAGATCTTCCTGTACCTGACATACAAACACACAACACTAAACACACAAATCCAGAAAACCAATGAAACTTCAATCTATAGCTAGAATGAAGTTTTAGTTAGTTTAAACAAAAATTCAAACAGTTAGTGTGTTAGCCAAAATTAAAAACAACAGAAAAGAAAAAGTGCTTGATCTAGATCTCCACTTCACTTAATCATTGTCAATCTATTTCAATCCCCGGCAATGGCGCCAAAAACTTGATGTGTGGAAAACGATCCAACACAAAACTCACCGGCAAGTGTACCGGGTCGCATCAAGTAATAAAAACTCACGGGAGTGAGGTCGATCCCACAGGGATTGAAGGATTGAGCAATTTTAGTTTAGTGGGTGATTTAGTCAAGCGAATCAAATATTGGTTGAGTGGTTTATCATTAACAGAAACTAAATTACTTGAAATGTAAATGGGGAAGGGAGAATTACAGTAAATTAAAGAGCAGGAAAGTAAATTTGCTGAATCTTAAAGAACAAGAAATTAAATGACTGAAACTTAAAGTGCAAGAAATGTAAATTGCAGTAACTTAAAGTGCAAGAAATGTAAATTGCTTGAATATAAAAGGGGAATTAAGGATTGGAAATTCAGAATTCCAGCGAGAGAAAGTAAATTGCAACAAATAATAAAGTAGAAGATGAATTGGAATAAACTAAATCTCAAACAGAAAATCAAATTAAACTGCAGAAAGGGTTCACAGAAGAACCAAAAAGGAAAATAGGATCTCAAGACTCAAGAGACTAGAAAGCAAAGTCTAGATCTCAATGGCCTTCCCAGATCCAAGTTCATAAAGCAATTAACAAGAAATTGAAGAAGAAACAGTAAAGGAAATGAAATTAAGTTCAATTATGCAGAAGAGGGTTTAAAGAGATTTTGAATGGAGATTGAGACAGAATTTCCTCAATTCTTCACACCCAAAACTCAAAAGAAGAAAAGTAAAAGTGCCCAAGCAAGAACGAGGAAGAAGAGAGATCAATTCTCCTCCCCAATTCTCTGAAATCTCAGTGAAGTCACCAAGAGAAGTTCCAAAGTTCAAAAATAAAAGTAAAGGTTCAAAGGAAAATTCCAAGTTCAAAAGCAAAGCAAAAGGTCCTCATTACATCAAACTAGCTCCTATTTATACACTTTCTATTCTTGGATCTTAGGATTTGGATGGGCTTTTGATTTGGTGAAGAAATGAATTTTATTGGATTTTTAATCCAATTTTAGCCCAAAAACAATTGCTTCCAGGAGGCTGCCCTGCCCTTGTGGAGGGCAGGGCAGGAATTGGTGCGTGCGGCCATGGTGCGGGCGTGGTGTGCGAGTTTGGTGCGCAGGATGCTGCCCTGCCCTCGTGGAGGGCAGGGCAGAATATTTTGGTGCGCCAGTTTTGTGCCTGTGTGTGCTGCTGGTGCTGCCGAACCGTCCCTTGGTGCGCCAGAATGGTGCGCTGACCGTGCCACAACAAAATGCTGCCCTGCCCTCGCGGAGGGCAGGGCAGTGTTTCCAAATTGAAGTCCCGTGTTTGAGACTTGGCCGATGCACACGCTACCCATTTTCCTTGGCTTTCTTGGCACCATAATGAGGCCTAGTTCCTTGCTTCCTCATTGTTCCGTGTTCGACTCTTGTGGCAAGCATTGGTAGGCTTTTTCCTTTGATTTATTTTCCATGAAGGCCCGATACTGCCCTTGTGGAGGGCAGGGCAAGGTTTTTCTCTTCTTTGATCCAAGGCACAATTTTGTGCTCTGCCCTTGTCGTGGGCAGCGCAGAATTGCCTTTCAAGCCTTGTTTCCTTATGTTGCCCTCCTAGAGGGCAGTGTGCCCTTGTGGAGGGCAATGCTTTCTCTCTCCTTTATGCGCCACGCCTTTTTCTCCTTGAGCCATGCTTCCTTAAGCCACGCTTTCTCTTTTCTTCTTTTCTTCACCTACAATCAACCAAAACAACCACTCAAAGTATCACTAAATTTACAAGGTTTATAAATCAATTAAAATTCAATTAAATTTAGCTTAAACCTTATGAGTTAGCATCAAATTAATGGTAGTTGCTTGATTTAAAGAAGTTATGCATTTTCATTCCAAATTACTTACTTAGGATGCAAGAAAGTGCATAAAGACTAATAAAACAAATGAAATTAGCTTGAAAAATGGGTATATGATGACTTGTCATCACAACACCAAACTTAAATCTTGCTTGTCCCCAAGCAAGCATCAAAACTAAGAGAAATTGAAATGAATAAGAAAAGAACACATATCCTTATTAGGCATATAGCAGAACTTGATTTATGGAGTCTTTATGCAGACAATGATAACTCAATTATTGTTGCTGTCACATAATATACATCTTTCCTCAAAGGCTTGCTCAACTTGCTGCTATAAGACTTACTCTTTAATTACTTGTTGTCATCCAAGTAATACCTTACGTGAATAAGGGTCGAATCCCACGGAGATTGTTGGATTGAAGCAAGCTATGTTTATTTTATTAATCTTAGTCAGGATACCAATAGGGTTCTTTAGCCTCGTATAAAGTAAAAAGGGCATAAAATAAATAGTTGTTACTTTAATAATGGAGAATATGTTGGAGTTTTGGAGATGCTTTGTCCTTTGAATTTCAACTTTTCCATGAAATCCTTTTCCCACACGCAAGGTTCCTTCCATGGCAAGCTCTATGTAGGGTGTCACCGTTGTCAATGGCTACTTCCCATCCTCTCAGTGAAAATGGTCCAAATGCTCTGTCACAGCACGGCTAATCATCTGTCTGTTCTCAATCAGGTTGGAATAGAATCCATTGATTCTTTTGCGTCTGTCACTAACGCCCAGCCTTTAGGAGTTTGAAGCTTGTCACAGTCATTCAATCCCAGAATCCTACTCGGAATACCACAGACAAGGTTTACACTTTCCGGATTCTCATGAATGCCGCCATCAATCCGGCTTATACCACGAAGATTCTGATTAAGGAATCCAAGAGATACTCATTCAATCTGATGTAGAACGGAGGTGGTTGTCAGGCACACATTCATGGATTGAGGAAGGTGATGAGTGTCACGGATCATCACCTTCTCCATAATTAAGCGCGAATGAACATCTTAGATAAGAATAAACGTGTTTGAATGGAAAACAAAAGTAATTGCATTAATTCATCGAGACGCTGCAGAGCTCCTCACCCCCAACAATGGAGTTTAGAGACTCATGCTGCCAAAGAGTGTATAATTCAGATCTGAAAACGTCATGAGGTACAAAGTAATCCTCTAAAAGTTGTTTGAATAGTAAACTAGTAGCCTAGGTTTACAGAAAATAAGTAAACTAAGATAATTGGTGCAGAAATCCACTTCTGGGGCCCACTTGGTGTGTACTGGGGCTGAGACTAAAGCTTCTCACGTGCTTGGGCTGTTTTTGGAGTTGAACGCCAGGTTGTAACGTGTTTTGGGCGTTGAACTCCAACTTGTAACCTGTTTCTGGCGCTGGACGCCAGACAGCAGCATGAAACTGGCAGAAAAAATTGTGCCAGAAACTCTGTAGGTTCTTCGTGTGGAAGACCGAAATACTGGCAGCTTTGCTGCATCATGATAATGAGCTGAGGATTCAACTCAAAGCTACTAACTTCAATGGAGGGTATACAGATACTACTCCCATATGAAGCAGCAGTGGGGTTAGCATATGACCCCAGAGTCCTCCTGGACTGTTCATTTCCACTTAGTTCCATGATGGAGCAAGGGAGATGATATGGATGTTGATATTGTCTATTTTATTAAAAAAATTTTTTTGAAATAATAAAATAAAACAAAAACCGAAATAAAAATAAAACAAATAAAGAAAGAAAACTAAAAATTAAAATTTATAAAAAAATTTGAAAAAGTTTATGAATATTTTCAAAAATTTGAGGAGAGAGAAAAGGGTTAGGATATTTTGAAAAAGATATATATATATATATATATATATATATATATATATATATATATATATATATATATATTATATATATATAATTTTTTTTTAAACGTAAAAGGATAAGAATTGAAAAATTTTGAAATTGAAATATGAATTTTTATATAAAAATTTCAAAAATATAGTTTAAGATTAGTTAGAAAAGATATTTTTTTTTGAATTTTGAATTTTTTGATGAAAGAGAAAAACACACAAAAGACACAAGGCTTAAAATTTTTAGATCTAATGCTCCTTATTTTCGAAAATTTTGGAGGGAAAACACCAAGGAACACCAAACTTAAAAATTT
Organism: Arachis hypogaea; assembly: GCF_003086295.3. Taxonomy (NCBI): domain Eukaryota; kingdom Viridiplantae; phylum Streptophyta; class Magnoliopsida; order Fabales; family Fabaceae; genus Arachis; species Arachis hypogaea. The sequence goes on along the minus strand of NC_092044.1, from coordinate 60,261,251 downwards.
TAAGATCAAAACACAAGAAAGACTCAGGAACACCTTGAAGATTCACAAGAACACCAAGAACAAAAGAAAGAACACCAAACTTAAAATTTTTAGAAAATCAAGACAAATTTTCGAAAATTAAAGAAAAATTAACAATAAAACACCAGACTTAGAGTTTGGCACAAGATTCAATCAAAGAAAAATTATTTTTGAAAAATATTTTTAAAAGAAGATGCCCAATTGCCAAGAACATAAGCCAACGCTCTAGCCAACTGAGTTAAAAATGTAATGTATTTTAAAGATGTATTATTTTTGTGGATAAAAGTATAATTTTTGAAAGTTAATGTTTTGAAAAAGCACAAGAAAAACAAGAAAAGACGCAAAACAAGAAAAACTCAAGATCAAATAAGAAAAATAAACAAGAACAACTTGAAGATCAATGAAGAACAAAGAACACAAGTTCGAAAATTTAAAGAAAAATATAAAATATGCAATTAACACCAAACTTAGAACAAGACACTAAACTCACGAAAATTAACAATTAATTAAGAAAAATAATATTTTTTGAAAAGAAATTTTTGAAAAGAAACTATCCTATCAGGATTTAATGACTCTATAACAATAAAAATAAATTATTCCTAATCTAAGAAATAAAATAAACCTTTAGTTGTTCAAACTCGAACAATCCCCGGCAACGGCGCCAAAAACTTGGTGCACGAAATTGCAATCACACTTTTTGCAATCCGCACAACTAACCAGCAAGTGCACTGGGTCGTCCAAGTAATACCTTACGTGAGTAAGGGTCGAATCCCATGGAGATTGTTGGATTGAAGCAAGCTATGTTTATTTTATTAATCTTAGTCAGGATACCAATAGGGTTCTTTAGCCTCGTATAAAGTAAAAAGGGCATAAAATAAATAGTTTTTACTTTAATAATGGAGAATATGTTGGAGTTTTGGAGATGCTTTGTCCTCTGAATTTCAACTTTTCCTTGAAATCCTTTTCCCACATGCAAGGTTCCTTCTATGGCAAGCTCTATGTAGGGTGTCACCGTTGTCAATGGCTACTTCCCATCCTCTCAGTGAAAATGGTCCAAATGCTCTGTCACAGCACGGCTAATCATCTGTCAGTTCTCAATCAGGTTGGAATAGAATCCATTGATTCTTTTGCGTCTGTCACTAACGCCCAGCCTTCAGGAGTTTGAAGCTTGTCACAGTCATTCAATCCCAGAATCCTACTCGGAATACCACAGACAAGGTTTAGACTTTCTGGATTCTCATGAATGCCGCCATCAATCCGGCTTATACCACGAAGATTCTGATTAAGGAATCTAAGAGATACTCATTCAATCTGATGTAGAACGGAGGTGGTTGTCAGGCACACATTCATGGATTGAGGAAGGTGATGAGGGTCACGGATCATCACCTTCTCCATAATTAAGCGCGAATGAACATCTTAGATAAGAACAAACGTGTTTGAATGGAAAACAAAAGTAATTGCATTAATTCATTGAGACGCTGCAGAGCTCCTCACCCCCAACAATGGAGTTTAGAGACTCATGCTGCCAAAGAGTGTATAATTCAGATCTGAAAATGTCATGAGGTACAAAGTAATCCTCTAAAAGTTGTTTAAATAGTAAACTAGTAGCCTAGGTTTACAGAAAATAAGTAAACTAAGATAATTGGTGCAGAAATCTACTTCTGGGGCCCACTTGGTGTGTACTAGGGCTGAGACTAAAGCTTCTCACGTGCTTCGGCTGTTTCTGGAGTTGAACGCCAGGTTGTAACGTGTTTTGGGCGCTGAACTCCAACTTGCAACCTATTTCTGGCGCTGGACGCCAGACAGCAGCATGAACGCCAGTTTGCGTCATCTATCTTCGCGCAAAGTATGGACTATTATATATTGCTGGAAAGCCCTGGATGTCTACTTTCCAACGCAGTTGAGAGCACGCCAATTGGACTCTTGCAGCTCAAAAAATCCATTTCGAGTGCAGGGAGGTCAGAATCCAACAACATCAGCAGTCCTTTTTCAGCCTAACTCAGATTTTTGCTCAGCTCCCTCAATTTCAGCCAGAAAATACCTGAAATCACAGAAAAACACACAAACTCATAGTAAAGTCCAGAAATATGATTTTTGCCTAAAAACTAATAATATTCTACTAAAAACTAATTAAAACATACTAAAATCTACATGAAATTACCCCCAAAAAGCGTATAAAATATCCGCTCATCACTGTCCCTAACCATGTGCTTATGGCATGCAGGTCTAAGTGAAAAGCTTGAGACTGAGTGGTTAAAGTCATGATCCAAAGCAAAAAGAGTGTGCTTAAGAACCCTGGACACCTCTAATTGGGGACTTTAGCAAAGCTGAGTCACAATCTGAAAAGGTTCACCAGTCATGTGTCTGTGGGATTTATGTATTCGGTGGTAATACTAGAAAACAAAGTGCTTAGGGCCACGGCCAAGACTCATAAAAGTAGCTGTGTTCACGAATCAACATACTTAACTAGCAGAATCAATAACACTATCTGAACTCTAAGTTCCTATGGATGCCAATTATTCTAAACTTCTAAGGATAAAGTGAGATGCCAAAACTGTTTAGAAGCAAAAAGCTACAAGTCCCGCTCATCTAATTTGAACTAATATTCATTGATATTTTAAGATTTATAGTATATTCTCTTCTTTTTATCCTATTTGATTTTCAGTTACTTGGGGACAAGCAACAATTTAAGTTTGATGTTGTGATGAGCGGATAATTTATATGCTTTTTGGCATTATTTTTAGGTAGTTTTTAGTAGGATCTAGCTACTTTTAGGGATGTTTTTATTAGTTTTTATGAAAAATTCACATTTCTGAACTTTACTATGAGTTTGTATGTTTTTCTGTGATTTCAGGTATTTTCTGGGTGAAATTGAGCGACCTGAGCAAAAATCTGATAGGAGGCTGAAAAAGGACTACAGATGCTATTGGATTCTGACCTCCTTACACTCGAAATGGATTTTCTCGAGCAACAAAACTCCAAATGGCGCGCTCTTAATTTCTTTGGAAAGTAGACATCCAGGGCTTTCCAGAAATATATAATAGTTCATACTTTATTCGAGTTTAGACGACGCAAACTGGCGTTCAACGCCAGCTTCATGCTGAATTCTGGTGTAAAACGCCAGAAACACGTCACAAACCATAGTTAAACGCCAAAAACACGTTACAACTTGGTGTTTAACTCCAAGAGAAGCCTCTGCACGTGTAAACCTCAAGCTCAGTCCAAGCACACACCAAAGTGGGTCCCTGAAGTGGATTTCTGCACTTAAACTTATTTCTGTAAACCCTAGTGACTAGTTTAGCATAAATAGAACTTTTTACTATTGTATTTTCATCTTTGGATCATCTTTTGATCTCTTGATCACTCTTATGGGGGCTGGCCATTCGGCAATGCCTGGACCTCCAGTTCTTATGTATTTTCAACGGTGGAGTTTCTACACACCATAGATTAAGGTGTGGAGCTCTGCTGTACCTCGAGTATTAATGCAAAGTACTATTGTTCTTCTATTCAATTCACGCTTATTCTTATTCTAAGATATCCATTCGCACTCAAGAACTTGATGAATGTGATGATTATGTGACGCTCATCACCATTCTTACTTATGAACGTGTGCCTGACAACCACTTTCGTTCTATATGCAAATAAGCTTGAAAGAATATCTCTTGGATTCCTTGATCAGAATCTTCGTGGTATAAGCTAGAATCTATTAGCAGCATTCTTGAGAATCCGGAAAGTCTAAACCTCGTCTGTGGTATTCCGAGTAGGATTCAGGGATTGAATGACTGTGACGAGCTTCAAACTCGCGACTATAGGGCGTAGTGACAGACGCAAAAGGATAGTAAATCCTATTCCTGCATGATCGAAAACTGACAGATGATTAGTCATGTGGTGACAACGCACCTGGACCATTTTCACTGAGAGGACGGATGGTAGCCATTGACAACGGTGATCCCCCAACAAACAGCTTGCTATGGAAAGGAGTAAGAATGATTGGATGAAAGCAGTAGGAAAGCAGAGATTCAGAAGGAACACAGTATCTTTATGCGTTTATCTGAAGTCCCCACCAATGAATTACATAAGTATCTCTATCTTTATTTTATGCTTTATTTATCTTTATATTCGAAAACCATTATAACCATTAGAATCCGCCTGACTGAGATTTACAAGATGATCATAGCATGCTTCATACCAACAATCTCCGTGGGATCGACCCTTACTCACGTAAGGTTTATTACTTGGACGACCCGGTGCACTTGCTGGTTAGTTGTGCGAAGTTGTGAAGAATGTGTGTGAACCATGGTATTGTGCACCAAGTTTTTAGAGCCATTGCTAGGAATTGTTCGAGTTGTGAAAAGTATGAGTCACAATTTCGCCTATCAGTTTTATTGATGAATGTGTCCGGTTGAGTACTCAGTAGTGCCAGAGGAGGACGAGCCAAAGGATTTACTTTCTCCTTTCCTTTGCGAACCATCTTGAAAAAGACAAAAACAGAATACAACTCAGGGGACACAAATAAGATTTACAGAACCTAAGAGGAAATTGTCAAATGAAGCATATTAGAGCCACTAAGGTAAACAAATTCTCAATTAAGGGAAAACATATATAAAACAGTCAAATGCTCAAAAAGAAATGTATTTTCCCTATTCAAGCAACCTAAGTAACATAAAAGAGAAAGAACAACAATTGTAGGACATATATGACTTAGGTGTATAATAGAGGTGAATTGAGGTGAGATTAATTGATTATTGCAATTTTGCATTTGAAATTAGAAGACTTAGCAAAAATTGGCACAAAAGGCAATAATCAATTTGACAATTGAAGCACTTGCATATTCATGAGAGAAAAAATGGTAGAATGATCACATAACCATACCCTTGTTCCAAAAGCAACACTTGATCAAAGTTAGATTGCATTGTAAAAAAAATTCGGAAAGAACAAGTTATTGTACATGATCATTGATGTTAAAGGCACATGAATAAGCACTTAGTCAATTCACTCAACAAACTCTGTATGTACTGCTGCCAATTTGCACCAAACAGATATAAAAATTTGTAAGTTTAAAGCTAGTTTGGTTTTTAAGCAAAAAGAAATAAGCAGAAAGTACATGACTCAGCAAATTACTAGGCTAAAGGAAAATATGCACAACTAATGTTAACACCAAACAAAATAATCACAGCTGCATAATTCAAGATCAGTTTGATGTTCAAGCATAAATAACACAAGGTGCATAAAAAATTCAAACTTAGGCAGCATCCAAAACAACAGAATTTTGCACAGGTATGAAATAAAATGCCAAATGAAAGTAGAATCCAAGCTCTATGCTGATCAGACATAGAGATCAGACGAAAAATCTTCATTTAGGCAATGCATCAAACATGTTATGTGCATCAGTTAAAAACAACATTCACAGTTCAGTATACATCAGCATTCAGTGTTCATAAGCAGCATTCAGAGTTCAGAGAAATCTAAAACATACAGCCATTAATCAACATTCAATCCAAAAAATAAGAAATCAACTAACCTAATGCCTCCTAGTTACTAAAACAAAAATTAGAAGCAGTTAAAGAAAGTAAATGAAACAGAAATAGTAGAGACACAGGTTACAGAGAAGGAAAAAGGAACATGCGTTGCCGGGAAGAAGAAAAAATGGCGAGGCAGGGGTGGCTATTGCGGGGTCACGGCGGCACAGAAGCTCACTGCTGCTAGTGGCTGATCGCCGAACTAAAGGACGCAAACGGAGACTGGCTGGGGCAGAAAAGGGGTTGTGCAGAAATAGGGAATGGGGGTGGGAAATGGAAATGGAAAAGGAAGAGAAGAAGGAAAGAGAGACAGGGGGTGACGGTGGTGTGGTCACCGGCAGTGGTGTGGTTGGACGGAGGTGGTGGTTGTGTTGTTGGGTTGAGGTTTGGTGGTAATGGGTTTTCAGAGAAAAGAAGAAGAATAAATGATGATATGGTCTGTAAAGCGCGACAGTCCCCTTTTCGAATTAACATTCGAAAAGTGACCTGTGCGTACGCACAAGGTCGTGTACCGACGCACACTTAAGGAAAACGAGGGGCTATGCGCGCTGTGAAAAGAATGGGAAAAACGGCCTGTGCGGACGCACAAGGGCTTGTGCGCGCACATAGAAGGAAAAAGATGGGGCTGTTCCCACGCACAAAGGGTGCGTGCGCTGTGACCAGAGGTATTGTCAATGGTTGTGTGTGTGCATGCACGGTGGCTTCTCTCTCTTTTTTTTAAGAAAACAGGGTAGAGTGTGCGCATGCACACGTGGTGTGCGAACGCACAGGGACAAAGGAAGGGGTGTACACACGCACAAGCCGTGCGCATGCTGTCAATAGAGGGAATGTTTTAGAGTGTGCGTGCGCACGTTGCTATATGGATGCACAAGGACAGAAAAACAGGGGAACTATGCGCGCACACAAGGCTGTGCGTACGCACAGGACTCTATTCCTGCAATAAAAATTTGCCACTAAGGCATCAACCATGACATCCTAAACAGGTTTTCAAGTCCCAAAACATGATAAAACTCCAAAAACATATTATTCCACTAAAATTACCTAACAAACATAAAATTTAATTAACCAACCAAGAAAAATAGCCAAGTATTCAAGTATGAAAAACTAAAAGAGGAAAAGTTAGAAGGATATTACCATGGTGGGGTGTCTCCCACCTAGCACTTTGGTTTAAAGTCCTTAAGTTGGACTTTGAGGAGATCCTTGTTTGGGTGGTTTGTGTTTCCACTCCTCCTTGAATCTCCAACCAAGTTTGCTTTTGATTGGACCTCCGGGGTCCTAAATGAATTGCATCAAACTCTTAAGAGATCTCCGGCTAGCAACTACGATCCATGAGTGTTGACTTTTGAAATTAATGCCCAGATCCCATATTCTAGTTTCTCTATCACCATCTTGTTGATTCTTGTTCCTGTACTTGGATGAACAACCTCTTGAATCACCTTTTAAGCACCCAAACAATTCTTGGAATCCTCTTAATTGTATCTTGCACCATTTATGTCTTGAATTCCTTTTGCAACCAACATCCAATTCTTCATTGTTGAATATACCAAGAAGTACCCTAAGTTGATAATCCGTTTTCAAGAGAGCGAATTGATGTGGGACTATGAAGCTCATTAGAGAAATTGTTACCCACTTCTTCCTCCTCTTCCCCATCACTTAAGTCATAACAAGGAGGTTGTGAGAAGTCTACCTCCATGTCTTTATCAAACTCAATGGGAAGAGGCTCTTTAGGATTATTGAGGAGATTGATCAAGGAGGACAAAAAATCAACAATGATGGAATCCTCATCTTGATCAATCTCTTTCAATTCTCTCCTTCTCTCCTTCGGTCCACATACTTCCCTTTCTTCCTCTTGTTGCACTTCAAGCCCTAAATCTTCTTCTCTTCCTTGCTTCTCCATGTTCTCCTCCTCACTATACTCCTTCGTTGTTACTCCATATTCCTCAGGGGGAATGTCTTGATTGCTTGAGCGTAGTGAGGCTAGGTGGTTCACCGCTTCGGCTATGGCAGCCATGAACTCCCCTTGCTTCCTTCAGAACTCTTCTTGCTCTTGAAAGAATACTTGAAGGTCTTGTTCCTCTTGGGGCAAGGGTTGGAAAACTTCACATTGAGGTGGAAAAGAAGGTTCAAAGGTTGGAAGAAGGGTTGTATATGTAGGAGGTAGTTCATGGGGGTGGGGATATTGAGGTGGTATATAAGGGGGTGATGGTTCATATGGTTAGTAGCAAGGTGTATAGACATTTTGATTCCATGGAAGTGTATGGTATGGTTCTTGAAGGTTTGGTGGTTGAGGATTGTGTTTGGGGTATCTTTCATAGCATTGGGATTGATACTCACATAGGGGAGGGTGTGGGGAAGGATTTGGCTCGTTGTAGTGTGGGAAAAATTTCTCCTCCCTCCATCACTTCTTGTATTCCAAGATACAATCCCAATTTGAATTCATCATACCCTTCAAAACAAGCAAAACCAAGCTCCAAGCAACAAAGGTGATATCTCATAAAGAAAGTAAGAAATAAAAGTAAAAGACATCAACAAACAAGAAATAATGAACACCCAAATATTAACTAAAACAACCAAACAACCAAAAAGCAAGATATTTACACTATCAATATATTTACGAAAACCTAAGATATAACACCAATTGCAGTTCCCCGGTAACAACGCCAAATTTGACGATTTCCCAAAAGCTTAGGTTTGGATTTTTACACTAAAAATAGAATTTGTCCATTGTAAGTATAGTCCAAACCCGACAATCGAACATCAAGTAAATGTTAAATTCAAATCAAAACATTAACCGAGATTAAGAGTAATTCAACCTCAGGTCGTTCTTTCCTATGATGCAATTGAAGTGTCATATGCTTTCGGTTGTGAAGGCAAAAGGGGTTTTGGAATGGAAGAACTAAATATTAAAAGAACTAAAGAAATAAAAGAACCAAGAAATGATCAAAATTGTAATTAATGTAAGTAACAAGGAGATAAGATCAAAACTAGTGAAAACACTATAAATTCATATAGAGAGCCTTGACTTGGGAATGAGAGTCCAAGGAATCCTATCATGGTCATAACCACAATTCTGATAATTATGATGAGTCAATCTCACTTAGTTAACCCCAAACATCGAGGAGTAAGTCAAGCAAGCATAATTGAACTTAATCCATAAGTTCTAACCAACTTACCAAACTAGTTGATAAAAGGCTAGCTTTAATGGAAACATGAGTCAACTAACTCCCCAAGAATTGTCACTAAATGTCGGACATTATGACTCGAGTATCCTAGGGACTCAAACCCCAAGCCAAGGTGTGAAAATCTATTCAAAATTCATAATTGGCATTTTCACAAACACCTTGTGGGCATAAAAACAAAACATGGTAAATTGCAAAGGAAAAGAGAAAACTATAACCAACTATTCACAACATCAACAATCAACATCTAATAAGCATAAAGAAAGTATAAAACATTAAATTCATCAATCAAAACTTCAAGATCTCAAAATTGAATATATAAATAAAGCACTTGAACCATAGGAAAATAAAAGCAACTATGATGTAATTAAAGAGAAATTAAGGAATACTTACAAAAGAGTTGATCAACATCCAAGATTAAAGCTTGCTATAAAATACTACAATAAAAACTACATAAAACCTAGGAGAGAATTCTCTACTCTACACTACTCCTACTCCTAATTAACTATGCTAAAATTGTAAAAGTGAGGCCTCCTAAGCTAATGCCTTCATAAGTGTTGATATCCCCTTCATATAGCACTTCAATCAGCCTTCAAGCCTTCCAAAATGGGCTAAAAGTCCTCAAAATTCGTGCAGCACGTGTTTCATTAATGAAATCACTTACAGGGTCCTGTGCGTATGCACAGATGTGTGCATTTGCACACATGCTAATTTCTTCTTGTGCGTACGCACGCTTGCTTGTGCACACGCACACATGGCTGTGTGTGCTTTTCCTTATTTTCTTCATGTTTTCTCCCTTGTATATGCTTTCTTCGACTTTTGCCTAGCCAATCTTGCCTCAATGACCTAAAATCACTCAACAAACAAGTCATGGCATCGAATGGCATGAAAGTGGAATCAAATTACTCAATTTAAGCACAAAATTGCATGTTTTCACATTTAGGATCAAATTAGGGGCAAAACACAAAAGTATGCTATTTTGGTGAATAAGTGTGAGTTTGTATGATGAAATCCATCCAAATCAAGCTAAAATATCTCATCAAATGCATCACGTGACCAGAGGTTGAACCAGATCCTCATTGATATATGCCTCCTCAGAGCACAATGGAGAAGGGATGTTAGAGGTCAGCCATACCAGCTGGGAAGGCATGATTTAAAGCCAATTGCTAAGGGGGCGGTTGGAGTTCATTTTGCGCTCCATCATTCCAACGAGTAACCGGTCTGAGGTTACCATTAACTAAGCTGTGATGATTCACTACATCATGCTCGGTTATAAAGTGGAGGTGCATCGTGTCATCCCTCTGGAGTTGTACGACATAGCTGCAAAGGCCTTCCCTCGTCTCATTTTCTTCCTATGTGAGGCTGCTCGCGTCCGCATTGATCGAAACACCCTTATTGATGTTGACAGACCAATTACTAGGAAGGGTATGGAGTACGCTGAGGAGCTTGGGCTAGCACCGCCTCAGGAGCCAGTTTTCCTTCCTCAGCAAAAGTAGCCTGAGATCCCTCAGGGATATTACTTTTCCCGGCATGACTACTGGGATCAGCTGAGAGCATCTATTGGGTAGCTAGCATCTGCTGTTAACCAGCTGAGGATAGAGCATCAGGACCACTCCACCCTCCTTCATCAGTTAGTGGAAGAACAACAGAGTCAGAGGCGAGGGCTGGAGGAGCTAAGATGCAGAGAGGATTCCCGGGAGGGAGCATCAGCCACCAGGACTGAGGTGGTTGAGTGTTATTTTCTGCTGCTTTATCTATTTTCTATTTTTCTAGTCATTATATTATATCTTGTTTCCTATTTTTTGTTTGGAAGCCTTTCCATGATCAGTAGTAGTATTTTATTGTTTTCCTAGCTGAGTTGTTAAATTTAGTATTTATGCTTATTTAAAAATTTTCTCATGTATTGCTCACTGAGCTTGAAAAATCAAAAGAAAAAGAAAAGAAGTAATAAAATGCATTAGATTTGAGTTATATATTATGAGTTATTCTGGTTACTTTTATGTGGTGGTATTATTTATGATTTTGAATGTATGAACTGAATAGTGCATACTTGATATTGAGGTTAAAAATGTTGATTTCTGAGGTATAGGAACTTAGAGAAGTATTATGGATTCTCTACACTCAATGAGAAATTGATATTTGAAGCAAAACAAATAGCAAAAAGAAAAAGAAAAATAAAAAGCAAGGTCATTGCTCTGAGCATCAATGGTTAGGAAGGTCAAATATGATTAAAATCTCAAAGATTTGTTTTCCTAACCATATGCTTGTGGTGTGAATGTGTCAAGTAACCCTTGAGACAGAACACTAAGAGTTAAGACCAAGTGCAATTGCGGAGTATGCCAAAGGCTCTGAGCAACACTGACTGAGAGGAATTAAAAGAAAGATTAGAACTCAAAGAGTTCTCCAGTTAAGTGCTTGTGGTGTCTTTGTGTCAAGTTAAGCTTGAGAATAAAACACTAAGAATCACGGCTAGGCTCAAGGTGCAAAGCGCCAAAGAAAAGAAAAGAAAAAGCTGTGTTCAAGGATCAATCAACGCTTAAGAAGGAAAAGAATCCATAATATCATCAGAGTTCTAGTTCTAAATGATGTCCATATTTCTGAGCTCAAAGGATAGTGAGATGCCAAACCTATTCAGAATCACAATGTCATTAACCCAACTCAGTAATTGGACAAGAGCTTAAAGGAACACTAAAGTCTTGGGAAATTTCTCTTCTCAGTCCTATATTGTTTAAGGCTTAAAAATTAAGTATCGGACCATAGAGGGTAGTTACAGAAGTTTGGAAAGCTAGATAATTGGTGTAGTATGCAACAATCCCATTTTGAGGCAAAACATGGGTCAATGTCCGCGTACGCAAGATGGCAAAATAGAAGGAACTTCTCGCGTAGCTTGTACCGCCCATGTATGTGAGAGTTCGATTTAACAGGTCCGCGTACGTGAGAACATCTCTGTGTACACGAGATATCAAGGCAATGAGTAAATCTTATGTCGCGTGTGCATGCTCGTTGATGAGCGGATATTTTATACACTTTTTGGCATTATTTTCATATAGTTTTTATTACGTTTTATTTAAGTTTTGTTATAAATTCATAAGTTTTAGTGCAAAAATTCATATTTTTGGATTCTACTTTGAGTTTGTGTATTTTTTGGTGATTTTAGGTATTTTCTAGCTGAAATTGAAGAGCTTGAGCAGAAGTCTGATTCAGAAGCAGAGAAAGGACTGTTGATGATGTTAGGATCTGACCTCCGTGCACTTGAAGGAGCTTTTCTGGAGCTAAAAAGGTCCAAATTGCGTGCTCTTAAAGGTTTTGTAAAGCTAACATCCGGGGCTTTCCAGAAATATATAATAGTTTATACTTTGTTTCAGAAATAAAGGACCAAAACTGGCATTTAACGCCAGCCACTAGCCCCAGTCCTGGCATCTAGCGCCCACAAGGGAGCAGCTGGAGTTCAATGCTCAAAAGGGGGTCCCTAGCCAGCGTTCAATGCCCCTAATGGACATTAGCACGTGGGAAACACTTATGCTCAGCCCGAACACTCACCTTGTGGGCCCCAAAAGTGGATTTTCTCACTATCAACTTAGTTTATCTTATTTCTGTAATCCTTAGTCATTAGATTAGTATATATAGGAGAAGATCACCCATGTTTAGGATCTTCTTCCTCCCCCATTATTTTTGAATACTATTATGTACAGTATGAGTCACTAAACCTCCTAGGTTAAGGTTAGGAACTCTGCTGATTTCCATGGATTAATAAAAGTACTACTGTTCTATTCTATTCGTGTGTGACTCTATTCTAAGATGTATCTTCGTTCTTCAACCTTATGAATGGGATGATCTGTGACAATTGTCTTCATTTTATATGCGTTCAGTGTGAGTCCTAACCAGAGATCACTAAACTACCAACTTGATTATACATCTCTTAGATGGCTAATCCACGACTTCATTGGGGACTTCTCGAGACACCAGTTCAGCCGAGGTATGGGGAGATTAGGGTCTTCATGGTAGAAGCTAGAACCAAAGGCGCAGCATTCTCTGATCCGGAAGATTTGACCTTATCTGTGGCGCTTTGAGTAGGATCATCAAGGGGATGAACTGTAGGAGCTTCACCCTCCTTCAGATTGGGTGCACACTAAACCTGGCGTTCGGCCTGAGAGAGGATGATTCAGCGGCCGCGACTGTACGACGTTGATCACTTACAGCCTGCCATGAAAGGAATCCCTCACATTTGGAGAAGGACAGTAGGAAAGGTTGATCCAGAAGAATGAAGCATCTCCGAAGCCTCAACTGTTTCCTTATCACTGGTTTTACTCAAATTAAGTAATTTCATTCCTATTTATGTTTTATGCATTTATCTCAACAAACTATCTTTTCTAATTTCCTGACTAAGATCTACAAGGTGTCCATAGCTTGCTTCAAAATAACAATCCTCCCGAGATTGATCCTGACTCACCTCAGGTATTACTTGGACGACCCAGTGTACTTGCTGGTTCAGTTGTGTGGAGTTAATTTCCATGCACCAAGTTTTTGGCGCTATTGCCGGGGATTGTTTGGATTTGACAAACTACCGGATTATCTTATTGCTTAGATTAGGTACTTTTTATTTTTTGTGTCTTTTATTTTCTTTTTCAAAAAAAAAAATTCAAAACCCTTTCTTTTCTTTTTATCTTTATCTTTTTGTTTGAGTCTTTGTTCTTGTTTTTGTTAAAGTTCAAATTTTTTGCTTTCTTTTCAAAAAAAAGTGTCTTTTGTTTGAGTCTTGTGTCAATCCTTAAGTTTGGTGTCTCTTTTTTATCTTTAGTCCCTTTGGTACTTTTGGTCTGTCTTCTCTTGAGTCTTTTAGGAAATTGTTCTTGTACTTTCTTTTGTTTGATTTCAATTTCATTAAATTTGATGTTTTTTGGTGTTTTTCATGCAAATTTTGAAAAATTAGTGTCTTTGCTTTTAAAATTTTTTGTTTGGTGTCCTTTAGTTGTTCTTTATTTGCTTTGAATTTTTGAATTTGTTGTTTATGTTCTTTCTTGGTATTCAAGTTGTTCTTGTTTCTTTTCTTGTTTTGATATTAAAATTTTTAAGTTTGGTGTCTTTTGGTTGTTTTACTCTTTCTTCATTAATTCAAAAAATCAAAAAATATCTTTTCTATCTTTATTTTTAAAATATTTTCGAAAATTTCAAAAGATTTTCAAATTTTAATTTCAAAAACACTATCTTATCTTATCTTAATTTTAAGTCTTTTCAAAAATCATATCTTTTTCAAATTAGTATCTTATCTTTTTATCTTTCTTTGAATTTCAAAAAGATCTTATTTTATCTTATTTTAAATTCAAACATTAAAATTCAAATTCCAAAATCTTTATCTTATCTTAAATCAATATCAAATTTCAAAATCAAATCTTTTTTTTTTCAAAATTCAAATTCAAAATTTCCAAAATCAAATCTTTTCAATTCTTTTTAAATCTTATCTTTCTAGCTTCATTTTAAATCTTATCTTTCTAGCTTCTTGATCGTTAAAATTTCAAATTTGAATTTTAAATCTTTAAATTTTAATTTTCAAAGTCTCAAATTTAAATTTCAAACCTTTTAAATTTGAAATTTCAAATCTGTAAATCTTAAATTTCAAAATTTCAAATTTAAATTTCAAATCTTTTAAATTTTAAATTTTTAAATCTTATCTTATTTTAGTTTCACTCTTTCTTTTAAATTTTAAATTTCAAATATTTTCTTTCTTTTCAAATTCAAATTTTAAATCTTTTTGTTTGACGTTCTCTTTTGAATTTTAAAATTTTCAAAATCAAATCTGTATCTTTCTTCTCAAATCTTGTTAGTTAATTATTTGTTTTTCTTTCTTGAATTTCAAAAAATTTTTAAATCACTTTCTTTCTAATTTTTTATTTTATTTTCAAATTTTTTATTTATTTTCCTATTTTTTATTATTTTCGAATTTTTTAAAAAAATAATTTTAATTTTAAATTCCCTTTCCCTCTTTAATTTTCAAAATCTCTCTCTTTATTCTCTTCTATTTCTTTTTGGATTATCTCATTGGGAGCTCCCTATACTGTGACATAGGGACTCCCATTTTTTTTGTCTCTTATTTATGTATACAGGAACGCTGAAGTCACTATGGATCAAAAGGGGAATACACGAATTAGGAGACCTCTGGGTTCCTATACATTTGACACTCCTGTTGACTCAGATGGCTTTATGGTCAACCTAGACCAGATACTGCTATTACGGCAAAAGTGCCAGTTTCATGGACACCCACAGGAAAAGACCCCAGTAATCTCATCTCCAACTTCCTGCAGTTCTGTGATATTGTAGAGGCCAATGGAGTGGACACTGAAGTCCCCAGACTAAAACTCTTTCCATTTTCTCTGAGTGCTCAAGCAAATGAATGGTGGCATATAGAACTTAGAGGAAGTGTGAACACCTGGGATAAGGTTGTTAACAAATTCCTGAACAAGTTCTCTCCCTCACAGAGATTAACTAAGCTGCTAACAGATGTTCAGACCTTCAGGCAGAAGGAAAGTGAGTCTCTCGATGATGCTTGGGAGAGGTACAAGCTGATGTTCAGAAATTGCCCTCCACATATGTTCTCAGGATGGGGGAAGACAATCATCTTCTATAAAGCCATCTCTGAGATAGCCAGGAAGATAGTAGATCACTTTGCAGGCGATTTTCTATACTTTATAGAGACACACGAAGAGGCAGATGAGCTCATTGAAATAGCTGCCGACAACCAGCACTAATACTCCTATGAGGAGTCCCCAATTAGGATAGAAGTTCGAGACATGGAGACTGTAGCCGCACCCCTGCTGAGATTTATAACGCTTCTAGTGATATGAGTGGTAACTACCCTCAAGGAGACATTCACATCCACGACCAGTGGACACCTGAGCAGGTAATATTCCTTACTGAGTTGTTTGAGGAAGCGCATCCCTATAGGGCCTTCACATAAAGCTTGATGCTTTTTCGGAAGGGGACCTTAAAAGAAGGTGGAACAGTAGTCTTCACCAAGGAGGCCGAACCTCAAGAGCTTGCTACTGAGGGACTTAAGGCAATCAAGGACCAGGAGGATCCTGAAAATGCCATTGCACGCCCCTACAAAAGAGAAGGAACCTCAAGTTAATTCTTCTCTGGGCGTACAAGAGGAGCCTGTGACTCCCACAGATCACGCCCTTGCAGAGGTGAAGGAGCCTCAAGAGCTACCTTTCCTAGGCGTGTAAAAAGAACCAGAAGATGAGCAATTGGCTCATTTCATGGTGTTTGAGGTTTGTAACCCTCTATTACCCCTGGACAAGGGAGGCACTTGCATAAAGGATTCAGCATTCAAGCCTCCCCCTTGATTAAAACCAATTCAATCCCTCCTAAGACCAAACGTAAGTTTGGTGTTGGATGTACACTATCCACCAAGGAGGAAGGCCCCAAAATATCCCTACTGAAGGATTTTCACCATGGAAGATGGTAATATTCACTTATCTCATCATAGTATTCACCATGGATGAGGGAAATGTTGCTAAGGGACACCAGCATATTCCTGCAAGCCCAACCCTACCTCATGCAGTGAACAACAGCCTGTCTATTTAGCGTATTAAGCTAATGCATGAGAGAACAGGAAGGACACTCCTAGTAAGGAGTAAGAGTTTGATCATCTATGACTACCTCCCTCCTTGAAAGGAGCTATTTGTCAAGCTAATGACATTAAAGAAGCGTTTGTTGGGAGGTAACCCATCAATAATTAATGTTTACTTGTTTTACTTTAAGTTTATTTAAGTTATATTACTTTGATTTTCATGTTTTCTTTGAGTTTATGATCATGTGCAGTAGTTAAAATAGAAACAGAAACAGTCAGAGCTGGAAACATAACACCCTGGAGCAAAGACGTGGCTGGCGTTGAACACCAGCCAGGGAGCATAGTGCTGGCGTTGAACGCCAGCCAGGGAGTACATTACTGGTGTTGAACGCCAGTGATGGGACAGAAACCTAGAGTTGAACACCAATCAGGGGGCAGACCCTGGGCGATCAACGCCCAAACAGAGGCACAGACCTGGCATTGAACGCCAGGTAGGAACACCCTCAGGGGCGTTCAACGTCCACTTAAAGGCACATAGTTGGCGTTGAACGCCTGCTAGGAGCAAGAGCTGGGCATTCAACGCCCACAAAAGGGCAGGGAACTCGAATTCCCTTGCCTTGGAGAATCATCTAGGAAGAGGAAAGGAAAAGAAAATGGGTGATTCTTGAAGTAGTGGCAAAGAAAAAGGGTGATTCTTGAAGTCCCCTTTAGGCTCAAATCTCTAGGATAATTGAGCTCCAGTATGGATCAACTAAGGATGGGACATCAAGAGCACTCCACCATACTCCATGACATAAGAGAATATCAAAGAGCCATAAGAGAAGAACAAAGAGTTATGAGGGAAAAACAACAGAGGCAGGGGAGTGATATAGAGGAAATGATACGCGAAAACTTGTCTCACAACAAATTTTCTACCGGCAACTGCACTGGATTATCGTCAAGTAAAAATTCACTATAGAGTGAGGTCGAATCCCACAGGGATTGGTTGGTTGAGCAATGTTAATTAGAGAATTGTTCTAGTTGAACTGAATCAGATTTGAAGTTGGGATTGCAGAAAGGAAAATTAGCGGGAAACTTAAACTGCAAGAAATATAAATGAACAAAATGTAAATGGCAGAATTAAATGACAGAAAGTAAATTGTAAGTAATTAAAGTACAGAAGCTTAAATTGCAAGAAATTAAATGGAGAGCGGGATTGAGCATCAAATTAAATTGCAGAATGTAAAAGAGAATGGGTAAGATCAGAATAGGAATTAATTGAGTGTTAGGAGATATTGAACTCTCCGGATCAAATTATTCTCATATCTTCCTCAATTAATGCATTCATTGAATTTGCTTGGCAATCTAAGATGCTTGGATTCCAATGTCTTGGCTCACCAATCTCTCTAAGCTTGAACAATTGCCCAATGTCTTGATTTAATTGCTCATGGGAAGAGATGGCGTTTGGTCACTGACTATACCATACAGATTCATAGATCAAGGTATTGGTAGGATTAAATGTCACAATATCCATCCAAACCTTAACCTAATCCAATGTGAGAAAGTCTTTCTAGCATGATTTCCTCATCCCTTTCTCAAGGATCAGAGGAAACCCAATTATGAATAGCTTCTCTATCAAGACAACTATCCAATTAAATTAAGATTGAAAGCGTTCTAACAAAATTAAGAGAAAAGGTAGAGGAAGAAGAATGAAAACTGTTATTGATCCATTGAATTACAATAGAGCTCCCTAACCCAATGAGAGGGGTTTAGTTGTTCATAGCTCTCGAAATGGAAAATGAAATTGAAAAGTACATTGCAGAAAGATAAAGTGTAGAGAAAAGGGAAATTGGGTAGACTTTCAATATCAGTCTCTAAGCCCCCACTAACAAACTTAAACTCTAAGCTATTTATAGACTTTCTTCAATTGATCCTTCTATCTCTGAATTGGGCTTTTGGCCTTTATTGAGATGGTTTGAAGTGGCTCCAATGCTGTTCAGAAGAGATGTGCTTGATTTGCAGAGTTCTGATGCCAACGTTGGAGTTCACATTTGGGGGCAAACGTTGAGTGAAACGTTCTTTAGAGAAATTAGATTTTGGGCATTTTGAGCAAAATTTGACTCAACGTTGGAGTGCCAACGATCGCTTATCCACGCGTATGCGTGGATGGTATATTTTACCATTTCATGCGTTTGCGCGGCCTACGCGTGTGCACATTTGGAATTCAGATGCTCATCCACGCGTACACTTGAGTGACGCTTGCGCGTGGATGCAATTTCCCCAATTCTAGTTTTGAAAGCTTTTCAAAGATGTTGGACCTAGCGTTTGATTTGCAATGCTCCCTCGAACGTTGATTTATCCACGCGTGCGCGTCACCTACGCGTGTGTGTAGATGCACTTTTTCAAAATCAAGTTTTGGAGCTCAAATCGCGCACGTTGGCATCAACATTGAACTGGCAACGTTCCCTCCAACGTTGGCCTATCCACGCGTGTGCGCCACCTATGTGTGCGCGTGGATTGTCAAAATTCACTACCCACGCTTGCGCGTATGGTACGCGTACGCATCGCCATAATTTTTCCAAATTTTCAGAAAGCACATTATATCACAAACGTTGGGGGTAACATTGGCTTGCCAATGTTCCCTCTAACGTGAGTAGCAGTATTATGCAGCAAATTCCCCTGTTTCCTTCCTCTCAATGTTTCAGGCAACGTTGGTGGTCCAACTTTGGCCACCAACTAACGTTGCTTCTCCTCCTTCTTTCCATGGCCTTTCTTCAACTTCCTTTCATACTTTTCTTCACTTATCATCTACCAATACATGCATCAAACCTTGCTAAAGTCATGAGCAATTGCATCATTCTTAGCACACAAGTAATTATGGTCAAAATATCATAAATATGCATCAAATTAACCATGTCTGAATGATTCAAGGTATACATGAACATTTAACCCAAATGATTGCTTATATATCAAGAAAGTGCATAAAACTACTAAAAACAAAAGAAAAAGGCTAGTCAAACTAGCCTAAGATGCCTTGGCATCACAACACCAAACTTAAATCTTGCTTGTTCCCATGCAAGCAATGAATTATGAGAAAAATAAATGAAACAGATGGTAATACACGTCCATATCAGCAAGTAATTGAAATTGATTCATGGGGTTTTATGCAGATAGTTGTTGCAGCTCGCTTTTATTAATTCTTAGGTGAGAATTGTCCCTTTAAGCATCAACCGACATACTGCTATAACTTCTTATTACTCACTTATCCTTGGTTTTTGAATTCTTTATTTTTCTTTTTCTATGAACTTATTCTTCATTATTGCTCAGTGTCATGTTTTTGAGGCAACTCTTTAAGGTAGGCTTTCAGTCAACACTCCCGAACCAGTTAGTTCAAGGTGCTAGGTATTGAAACACCCCTAAGGACTTAATTACCCAAGTCTCTCCTTGGCACATATCCATTACAGGCACATGGTTTGTTTATCCACTATTTAGGCTTTGGTGTCCAGCACCTCTTTGGGTTACTAAATGTTTTGTGACAATGTTACTCTTGATTGTGAATTTTTAGTTGACAATCCCGGGTTAGTTCACCCAAGTTGTCAAGTTATGAAGCACTCCTATGAACTTACTCATTCAAGCATATCCTTTCACAAAAACACCACAGACACATGCCTTAAGATCAAACTATAGGTGCCTAGCTTTTATTCTTTATTTCTTTCATATTAGTTCTTTCTTTCTTCTAAGGACTTTTATTTGCTAAGAGTTATAGACAACAGCCAAGTTCACACTAAAGAGAGGTATTCTACCTTTTTATTAGTTATTAGTAAGCTAGCTACACAATCAGACATATATACCACCACTCAATATTTATTTTATTCCTTGCCAAATGGAACCATTTCATTTCTGTTCAAACATTTATTTTATTTAATTAAAACAAGTAGGACAAGCATACGTTCAAGCAAGTGAAATTAACCCAGACACATAGACTAAAACACTTATTTGAAATTTAAAGAAAACAATTAGTTGAATCCTAGCACAGGTAGACTACTCAGCAGAGATACATTCAGACTTCCAATTTAAGCAATTCAAGCTGAAAGCAGTTAAGTGACAATACAACCTCTAGGCATCTTCTTCCTTGTACGTTATCTTCACTAGCCTTGGTATTCTCTTTGTCCTTGGATGATGGTGTATAGCTTTCCCAAAGGTTTAGTTGTCTTCCTGCAAAACTATTGGAAGTTGCTTGTTCCCCAAGCACTTGAGAAATGGTAAGTCTATGTGTATGCTTGTGATTTTCAGGGCTTAAGTTGGTGTGTGAACAACAAACTTAATTCCTTTTTTACCTCTATATGCAGCAAGGTGAACACATATATGGAACAGCAAGTGCTTTTATTAAGAATTTAAGTTGTGGCTGAAAATAAATAATTCGTCAAGTAGTTTCTCTGATTGTTTAGAGCTCTTAACTAATTCTGCTAAAAAGTGCAATGTGCTCTTAAGGAAGTTTATGGTGGAACACCAAACTTAGAATTTGCATATTCACCTTTGAATTCTTTTGGTGTGCAACACCAAACTTTGCTCCTTACAATCTATAAAAATCTTCTTGGCTCTTTTATTGACAAGCTATGAAAAGAAAATTACCTCTGGTTGGGTTGCCTCCGAACAAGCGCCCTTTTAACGTCACTAGCTTGACGGTTGACACTCTCAGTTGAGTTTGTACTTCATCTTGGGCCTTTCACTCATATCACCCAGATAGTGCTTGAGCCTTTGTCCATTTACAGTGAAGGTTTCCTGTGATTTCTCCTCCATAATTTCTATATGTCCATAAGGGGAAACCTTGGTGACAAGAAAAGGTCCTGACCACCTTGACTTTAGCTTTCCAGGAAATAGCTTTAGCTTGGATTTATAGAGGAACACTCTCTGTCCCTCTTTAAAGCTTCTTGGTGCCAGCTTGATGTCATGTCTTTCTTTTGCATTTTCCTTGTAAATTTTTGCATTTTGATAGGCCTGGAATCTGAACTCTTCTAGTTCTTGCAGTTGTAAAAGCCTTCTTTCACCAGCATCCTTGCTGTCAAAGTTTAATAACTTGAGAGCCCACAAAGCTTTTTGTTCCTGCTCAAGTGGCAAATGGCAAGCCTTCCCATAAACTAATTGATATGGGGACATCCCAATTGGCTTCTTGAAGGCTGTCCTCTATGCCCAAAGAGCGTCATCCAGCTTTTTTGACCAGTCCTTTCTTGAAAATCCCACAGTCTTCTCCATTATCCTTTTCAACTCTCTGTTGTATACGTCTGTCCGCCCACTTGTTTGGGGGTGATAAGGTGTGGCCACCTTATGCTTTACTTCATATCTCAAAAGGAGAGTCTCTAATAGTCTGTTACAGAAATGGTTTCCTCCATCATTGATAAGTTATCTGGGAACTCCAAATCTACTGAAGACATTCTTTCTGAGGAAGTTCATAACCACCTTATTATTATTTTTTGGGGTTGCAATGGCCTCCACCCACTTAGATACATACTCTACTCCCACTAAGATGTTTTGTTTGAGTATGAGGTTGGGAAGGGACCCATGAAGTCTATCCCCCAAACATCAAACAACTCAAGTTCTAGGATGAATTGCTGTGGCATCTTATTTCTCTTGGACAAGTCCCCAGCTCTCTGGCATTCATTACAACTCTTTATTAATTCTTTTGCATCCACCTTATCAGTCTTAGTTTTGATTCTTGCTTGGCAAATAAGTAGTTAAGTGCTGTATGATCAGGAAAAACAATCACTTTAGAGCCAATGAGATATGATCTAAATTTATCAAATGCAAACACTATTGCCAACAATTCCTTTTTAGTGGTGGTGTAATTCTTTTGAGTATCATTAAGGACCTTGCTGGCATAATATATGACATGCACTAAGTTGCCTTTCCTTTGTCCTAACACTGTCCCAATAGGAAACTCTAATGCATCACACATTAGTTCAAACGGCAAATCCAAGTCAGGTGGGGCAATAATAGGTGCTGAGGAAAGTTTCCTTTTTAGATCTTCAAAGGCCAGCATGCATTTTTGGTCAAATACAAAAGGTGTATCAGAAATAAGTAAGTTACTCAATGGCTTGGCAATTTTTGAAAAGTCTCTGATAAACCTTCTATAAAATCCAGCATGTCCTAGGAAACTTCTAATTGCCTTGACATTGCAAGGTGGAGGTAATTTCTCAATTGCTTCCACCTTAGCTCTGTCTACCTCAATGCCCTTTTTAGAGATTTTATGACCAAGAACCACCCCTTCAATTACCATAAAATGGCACTTTTCCCAGTTAAGTACTAGGTTGGTTTCTTGACATCTCCTTAGCACCAAGGCAAGGTAGTACAAGCATTTAGAAAGTGAATCACCAAATACAGAGAAGTCATCCATAAACACTTCAATAAACCTCTCAATCATGTTAGAGAATATAGATAGCATGCACCTTTGGAATGTTGCAGGTGCATTGCACAATCCAAAGGGCATTCTCTTATATGCAAAGGCACCATAAGAACAAGTAAAGGAAGTCTTCTCTTGATCTTTAGTGTCCACCACAATTTGGTTGTAGCCTGAGTATCCATCCAAGAAGCAATAACATTCATGTCCATCAAGCCTTTCTAGCATTTGATCCATGAAGGGCAGGGGGAAATGATCCTTCCTTGTGCCTTCATTGAGCTTCCTATAATATATGCACATACGCTATCCAGTCATTGTTCCGAGGGTTTACCTGAAACTGTAGGTCGATCTCAAACGAGACCTTCTGTGCTGGTCGGAGCCGATGTGTCCGGCAGGTGTGTAGCAGCCGGAGCTGGTGTGTCCGACTTTTGGAACTGAGAATGCTGCTGATCCCTTGTCCCCTAAGGGTGGGGGGTACCTACAAGGGACTCCAATGCTTAAGTTAGCAAGGGTATTAAACAGGTATTGAGTAGAATCAGAGTATGAGTTATACCTGGGTGCTCCAGTGTATTTATAATGGTGAGATGTGACCTTCTTTAGATAAGATAAGTTAGTTATCTTATCTTATCTTATTTTATCTTTTGTCGAGGTCAGCTTATCTTCCATGGAACCGCCCTTATCTATATAGGCTTGGGCTGCCCTTGGATCAGGATCGTATTCCTTGAGTTGGGCCCTTCTTTGGGCTTTCCTGTCGATTTAGACCGAGTTCTGTGCGAAGAAGTCGGTCCGCTTGACCTATAGAGGTCGGTCGCCTTGTCTGTAGAACATCCCGGGTCGGACAGCTCGACCCAGGGTATGAACAGTGCCCCTGCTTGAGCTCGGTCTTTTTGTTGAGGTCGAGTCCTGGACATCGGTCCTTCTCTAGTGAAGCCGAACTCAAGCATTTTGTCGATTCCTTCGTAGAAGCTTTTGAATGTAGAACATTTTTCCTCTAAAAGCGCGCGCTTTTATATCGGTGCTTTGGGAATGTGCGAGGGTTTAATGCCTTCATTAATTTTAACATTAATTGTCCCGTTTCCCTTAGGCTCTTTATTTTGATTTTGAAAACCCAGAAACGGTTTCTCTCCTTCGCCCTTTTCGTAACTTCTTTTCTCCGCTCTCTGTTTTTCGTTTGCGCTTCTGCTTTCTTGTGTTGCGGCTTTCGTTTGGCAATTTTCTTGGCAGCTTTCATTTCTGCGCTTGCATTTTTCTTTCTTGAAGCTTCTTTTGTCTCCAGGTTAGTCCCATTTCGTGCTTTCTCTTTGTTTTTGTTTTTGTGATGAGGTTTTGATTTTGATCCTCCTTTTAGAGAAAGTTTGGATCTTTCTGTTTTCATTGTGCCCTAAATTTGTTGAAATGTGCGTTCTGGGAGTTTCTCCATCTTCTGCATGATCCTTTTTGCTTTTGCTTGATGCTTTTAGGGCTTTGCATGTTCTTTGTTGTTTCTGTTCTGATACCGCTGCCCGCATCTGTTCCTCGTTTTATTTGAAGGTTGCTTTTGTCTGATTATGAAAAAGGTTACATCTTTAATGGTCTCTGCTTGGCGTGTTTGATGTTTTAGGGATGGTTTTTGCTGGTTTAGACTGTAAGGAAATGTTTTTGATGACTTTTTGTGTTTTTCTTTGATGGAAAAATGCTTGTTGTTTGAAGCCTTCTTTTCTTGTTTTGAGAGGTGCTGGGATGCGAGAAGTAGATTTTTCCTAGAAACCTTTCTTTATTATTGCCTCCAAAGGATGCCCCAGGACTTTGGTTTAAGTCTTGGGGTTTTCGTTTTCTGTGTGTTTGCCTGTATCGTATTGAGTTGTTTTCTCCTTTGTCTGAGATGTTTTTAGTAACCCCATCTTCTTTTCTTACTTGTAGGATTAGTTGGCCTCATGTCTTCTCGAAATAACATTGTAGAGATGTCTTCCAGAGTTCCCGAGGGGATGTCTGATTGGCTGGACTCCCTTGTTTTGTTGTGTGTTTCTGTTGTGGATACTGAATTTTGCACAGAGTTGAGGAAGCACCATAGGATTTGTGGTAACAGTGCTCGTGAGGAGGATTATGAGCTTGTTGCTCCTGATTCTGATGAGAGAGTTTGTTTTCCGACTTCCATCGAGAGGGAACGTCCCTTCTTCTATGCCTATGAATACTTCTTCATTCAATTGAACGTTACTTTTCCTTTTACTGCTTTCGAGACCGACCTGTTGTGGTCATGTAATATTGCCCCATCCCAGCTTCACCCAAATTCCTAGGGTTTTATTAAAATTTTTTAGCTTCTCTACCGAGAATTAGATGTAACACCCTCTCAGACTTTTTTCCTTTATTTGTTTGTTTCCGCCAAGCCTGGCGGTTCTTCAAAAAAGAAAGCTTCTTGGGTTTCTTTCAGGTCTGCCTAGGGCCATAAAGTTTTTGCTATGTATGATGAGTCCTTTAAGGACTTTAAGAATTACTTCTTTAGGGTTCGTGTTGTCGAGGGGGCCTGCCCCTTTTTTCTTGATGAAAATGATGAGCCTTCTTTCCCTCTAGAGTGGCAGAGGGATGTGAGAGTGTCTCGCTATACCTGGGAGATGCTTGATGATGTTGAGCGTGCCTTTGTTGTTATTCTTGAGGATCTATGGGGGGAACCACCCCATCTTGATACAAAAAGGTTTTTGAATGACCCGTCCTTGGTTCGGACTGTTTTGGGTACTTGTTTGACTTGTTTCTACACTTGTTTCTTAATTTTTTCTTCCTCTTATTGTGATTGTAACTCTTTGCTATGGTTGATTCTGTATTTGCAGAGATGTCAAAGAACAACGACTCCATGAAGGCTTTTAAAAAGGCAAAGAAGGCAACTGCTACTCTGAACATCTCGGCCAAGGTGGCCGGAGAGGGATCTTCTCAGGTCCCAGTGAAGCCTCCTGTGCCGAGTTCTCTCGGGCCGAGGAAAGCAACTCATACTCCTCGGTTTCGTCAGGTTGATCCTCCACATACTTCTGCCGTTGCTTCTGGTGCTCCTCCCTTAAAAAAGCAAAAAACATCTGAGCCCTTTAACCTGGATGCCCTGAATTTTGATGCTGTCGAGTTTGTTGACCAGCAAATTGCCCCCTATGGTGGGCTCTCCATAGACGATGTGTCTCTTCTTCAGCATCTGGATTTTATCACCAAAAGTAGTGTAAAAATGGCACATATGGGTGCGGCTATTTTCCGAACTGTTCAGGGGATCCCGATTTATGCCACAAAATCCTTCATGGAGGAGGCCAAATCAGAATTTGATTGGATCAAGGGTCTGAAGGATGAGTTGGAGGTGAAGTTGGCGAAGGTAGAGAAGGAACTAGAGGGTGAGAAGGCCAGCTCTATTTCCTTGGCTGCTTCTTTTAAGTTGGCTTAGGACATGGCACTGAAGCACAAGGATAGCTATGTCTCAGCTTATAGGGAGTTGATGCATCTCCGGGATGATTTAGAAACTGCTCGGCTTAATTATGCCGAGCTTCAGGGTCACCTTATGGGCAGCGTGACTGCTGCCTCTGAGAACCTGATGGAGTAGTTCCAGATTGTTGCTCCTGATGCCGATTTGACTCTCGTTAGTCTTTATAACATAGTAAAGGATGGCAAGATTGTCCTAGATGATCCTGAAGATGATGTTGAACCTCCCCCAGTGCCTTCTATCAAGGTGTCGACCTCCTCGGTTCCTCTAGTTATGTCTGATTCGGATTGTCAGATTCTGAGCAGGGATGATAGAACTGTAGATGCTGTGCCTATTCAGACTCACCCTCCTTCTCCCCGTACTGATGCTGCCGGGAAGGCTCCCGATCTTTGCTGATCTTTTTTTTAAGTATTTGTGTAAATAGCCCGGTTTGTGGGCTTTTGAACTTTATTGTTTTGTTTAACTGCTAACGCTTTTTAGTTGCCTGCCTGGCAACTTTTACATTGAAAAACAAAAGTAGCTTTCTGAGGTAGATTTTGATAGCCTCTTGAAGCTTTATTATACTATGCTTCCATTGCACTTTAACATGGTATCTCTTCTGGTTTCTGAGAATGTTGGAATCTTGCTGCTTGACCTCTTTGGATTGCTTTTGCACTTATTGTTTGTAACTTGGATCCTTTGAGGTCGTGACTGTATGGGTCCAACTTGTTTCTCGGTTTTCTCGCTTTTGCTTGTATTTTTAGCGTCCCATAACCGATTTCTTTATGTTGGTCCCCTTCTAAGTTATTTTTGTAATCCTCTTTCTTAGACCTTTGTCAGGTCTCTTTTGGGGATTACTTTTATAACTTATCTTGTAGGAGACCGACTTCGTTAGGTCGATCTCTTCTAAGTTATTTTTGTAATCCTCTTTCTTGGACCTTTGTCAGGTCTCTTTCAGGGATTACTTTTATAACTTGTCTTGTAGGAGACCGACTTCGTTAGGTCGATCTCTTCTAAGTTATTTTTGTAATCCTCTTTCTTAGACCTTTGTCAGGTCTCTTTCAAGGATTACTTTTATAACCTGTCTTGTAGGAGACCGACTTCGTTAGGTCGATCTCTTCTAAGTTATTTTTGTAATCCTCTTTCTTGGACCTTTGTCAGGTCTCTTTCAGGGATTACTTTTATAACTTGTCTTGTAGGAGACCGACTTCGTTAGGTCAATCTCTTCCAAGTTATAGCAATTCCTCTTTAATAGGGTTGGCCAGTCCTCTTTCCAAGGATTTGTTGATAACTTGGGTTAACTTGGTCCGACTTTTTAGTGTCGGCCAGTCTTTTTAAGTTATTATATAGCAATCCATAAGACCTCGTCAGGTTCTTTTTGGGATCACTTTCGATAACTTCTTGCATTATTCTATGTTCATCTTTGTTGATTTGTAGATGGTGGTTTTTGTCTCGGTTTGATCGTCCTTTAGGTGAATCATGTTTTCACCTTTGTTGGTTGATCATTCCTATCAAGATCATACAGTGAATCTGTTCTTCACCTTCTGTCGATCCGTTGCTTTATAATCGGACGATGAATGCTTCAGATTAATGCGTCTTGGGAATTTGTAGAATATCTGAAATGTAGTTTATTCAAAGAAAGTGCAAATATATACATGCGGGAGTTTTCTATACCCTTAAGTTGGATTAAATCTCAGTCTTGACGCTTCATTAAAAAACCTTTTCAGGAAAAAGAGTGCATCTTGTGATGAGATCTTTTACCTGTCCTAGCTATAGTACCTTCTTAGGTTACAGGCGTGCCAAGATCTGGGGAGTTCTCATCCCTCGAGTTTGGACAGTCTGTAGTAGCCCTTCCCAAGTACTTCTGTGACTCGGTAGGGTCCTTTCCAGTTGGCTGCCAGCTTTCCTTCTCCGGGTCGAGTTGTTTGACGTTAGGATTTTTGCTAGTAAATAATTTTATAAAAATAGTCGCGTTGTAGATATATATTCTAAACCAACAGAAATCCCTTTCGTGCAAACGTTTTGGTTGTCACAAGTAACAAATCCCTTTAAAATTGATAACCGAGTATTTAAACCTCGGGTCGTCTTCTCAAGGAATTGCAGGGAGGTATGTTCTTATTATTGGTTATGAAGATTATAAATCGGGGTTTTGAAGTTTGGGCAATGGGCACAGGTATATTTAAATGACAAGTGAAATAAATTAACAATAATAAAATCTCTTGGCAAGGTATAAGAACTGGAAGTCCTATCCTAGTTATCCTTATTAATTGTAATGAGAATTGGATTTTTCTCCCACTTTGTTAACCTCTAACTATGAAGGTAAGTTAAGTGGATGAATTAATTCGAATCCTCAAGTCCCAGTCTTTCCTTGGGAAAAGTTAGAGTTATTGGATCTCGAATCAATTCTTGAAGAATTCCAATTTTCAATCAACAATGAGTTTGATAACTCAAGAGTCACCAATTAATCAACCAAAGCCAAAAGGGAAAATATCTAAAATTAAAAGCATTCATGTAAATAAAGTAATCAAACTACGTCTAAATATAAATTCAAGTCATAACATGGAAAGGTTCATAAGCCAATTAGGCAGCATAAATCAAATACAAATAAAAGTATTAGAGTAAATAAAAGTAGAAAATAAATATTGAAGGAATATAGAACCTGGAATAAAGATGAATTGAACTAAACTAATAGAAATCCTAAAATCCTAAATCCTAAGAGAGAGGAGAGAACCTCTCTCTCTAAAAACTACATCTAATCCTAAAATCGTGAATTATGAGAGCATGCTGAGTCTCTGTAAGTTCCCTGACTTTAATCTGTGTTTCTGGGCCGAAAACTGGGTTGAAATACGGCCCAGAATCTCTGCCAGCGACTTTTGTAATTCTGCAGATCGCGCACGTCACGCGATCGCGTCCTCCATGTGGACGCGTCATTCGCGTTTTTCCCTGCCGCGCATTCGCGTCGTTCACGCTTCCGCGTCACTTGTGCTTTTTCAATCCGCGCGGTCGCGTGAGCCATGCAGCCGTGTCACTGCGGATTCCTTTCTTCCGCGCGGTCGCGTCGCTGACGCGTACGCGTCACTTCTCGCTGGTCATCTCCTCAATTTCTTGTGTTCCTTCCATTTTTGCAAGCTTCCTTCCCAATCTCTCACTCATTCATGCCCTATAAAGCCTGAAACACTTAATACACAGATCAAGGCATTGAATGGTAATAAGAAAAGATTAAGATTAGCTAAATTAAGACCAAAGAAGCATGTTTTCAATCATAGAACTAAACTAGGAAGGAATTGTAAAATCATGCAAATCATATGAATAAGTGGGTGAAAATCTTGATAAAACCACTCAATTAAATACAATATAAACCATAAAAAGTGGTTTATCATTGTTCCAATATCATTTCGGATTAGGATGAGATCATTCTCAGCAAAACCTCTTGGCACTACCTTTTAATTATACCTGGAAGCCATTCACCGCTTTAGTGCTTCTTCTCTGATCCGAGGTCTTTCTTGGATTTCTGGAAGTAGGTCGAGCTCTTCTCTTTGAAGTTGAGAGTTGGTTTGTTCATTGTAGTGGACTACTCGGGGAGACCCTTCCTCAACTTCTATTGGAATCATTGCCTCCACTCCGTATGCTAATCGAAATGGTGCTTCGTTTGTAGTAGAATGGGGGGTTGTTCGATACGCGCATAGGACTTGTGGAAGTTCCTCGGCCCAAGTCCCCTTTGCTTCTTGCAGTCTCTGCTTCAACCCGGCCAATATGACTTTGTTGGCCGCTTTGGCTTGTCCATTGGCTTGGGGATGTTCGACGGAGGTGAACTGGTGTTTTATATTCAAGTCGGTCACTAGTTTTCTGAAGCCTGCATCTGTGAATTGGGTGCCATTGTCTGTGGTGATGGAGTATGGAACCCCGAACCTTGTAACGATGTTCCTATATAGGAATTTTCGGCTTCTTTGAGCAGTGGCGTTGGCTAGGGGTTCTGCCTCGATCCATTTTGTGAAATAATCTACCCCTACTATGAGGAATTTTACTTGTCCCGATCCCTGTGGAAAGGGTCCGAGAAGATCGAGTCCCCACTTTGCAAATGGCCAGGGTGAGGTAACACTAATGAGTTTTTCCGGCGAGGGGATGTGAAAGTTGGCATGCTTCTAGCATGGTGGACATGTCTTTACAAATTCTGTAGCTTCCTTTCGTAGAGTTGGCCAATAGAATCCCGCCCGGAGTACCTTTTTGGTGAGAGCATGCGCTCCAAGATGATTGCCGTAAATGCCGCTGTGTACTTCCTCCAAGACTTCCTTTGTTTTGGAGGTCGGTATGCACTTTAACAATGGTATTGAGATCCCTTTTTTGTACAGGGTGTTATTTATGATAGTGTAGTACTGTGCCTCTCTTTTTAACCTCTTTGCCTCTTTTTCATCTGTAGGGAGAGCTTCTGTTTTGAGGTAATTAATTATGGGGGTTATCCATCCTTGATCCCGACCTGTTATGGCAAGGACTTTTTCTTCTCCCGATATTGACGGGTTCTGTAGTATTTCCTGGATGAGGCTTCTATTGTTGCCCCCTGGTTTGGTGCTGGCTAGTTTTGAGAGTGCGTCAGCTCGGGCATTTTGCTCGCGGGGTATGTGGCAGATACTATATTCCTCGAGTTGTCTGAGCTGTTCCTTGGTTTTATCCAAATACTTTTTCATTGTAGGATCTTTGGCTTGGTAGTTCCCTGTTATTTGTGAGGTAACGACTTGTATTCCGAGCTCTAACTTCTCTAGCCAGCTTCAAACCAGCTAATAACGCTTCATATTCTGCCTGGTTGTTTGAGGCCGGGAATTCGAATTTGAGGGAAAGCTCAAGTTGGGTTCCTTGGTTGCTTTTGATTATCACACCTGAACCACTTTCGGTTTTATTGGAGGAGCTGTCCACGTATATATTCCACTCTATAGGGATCTCCGGGGTGTCTGTGAATTCTGCAATGAAGTTGGCTAGGTATTGTGTTTTAATGGCTGTTCGCGCCTCGTATTGGAGGTCAAACTCGGACAACTCGATTGCCCACTATAGGATTCTTCTTGCTAGATCTATTTTCTGCAATATCCCCTTTATGGGCTGGTTGGTCCGAACCTTAATGGTATGCGCTTGGAAGTACGAGCGAAGTCGTCGGGATGTGAGTATGAGAGTATAGGCAAACTTCTCTATTTTCTGGTAGTTTAGCTCTAACCCCTGCAGTGCTTTGCTAATGAAGTAGACGGGTTGTTGCCTACCCTCGTCTTCTCTAATTAATGCTGAGGCTATTGCCCGGCTTCCTACTACGAGGTACAATATGAGTGGTTCTCTTTCTCGTGGTCGAGATAGGATAAGTGGCTGTCCCAAGAATTCTTTGAAGTCTCGGAAGGCTTGCTCACATTCCGTTGTCCTCTCGAAGTTCTTTCCCTTCCTTAAAGTAGCGTAGAAAGGGAGGGATATTATCGCTGACCCTGCTAGGAATCTGGACAAGGCCGCCAATCTCCCATTGAGTTGTTGTACCTCTTTGACGCAGGTTGGGCTCTTCATGTTGAGTATGGCCTGGCATTTATCTGGATTTGCCTCGATTCCTCTTTGTGTGAGCATAAAGCCTAAGAACTTACCTGCATCCACGGTGAAGGTGCATTTAGCCGGGTCAAGTCGCATGCCATGCTTCCATATGGTGTCGAATACTTGAACCAAGCCGCACAGTAATGTTTCTTCACTTTGTGTATTTATCAACATGTCATTCATGTAGACCTCCATGATTTTTCCGATGTGATCTGAGAACACCTTATTCATTAGCCTCTGATAAGTAGCTCCCGCGTTCTTAAGGGCGAAAGGCATTACGATGTAACAATAGTTTGCTTTGGGTGTTAAAAATGAGGTTTTTTCTTGATCCGGTGGATACATTGGGATCTGGTTGTACCCCGAGTATGCATCCATAAACGAGAGATACTTATATCCCGATGAGGCATCTACTAGAGCATCGATGCTTGGGAGTTGATAAGGGTCTTTTGGCCAGGCTTTGTTGAGGTCGGTGTAGTCGGTGCACATTCGCCACTTCCCATTTGACTTTCTCACCAAGATGACGTTTGCTAGCTATAGTGGGTACTTAACTTCTCTTATGAACCCTGCCTCTAGTAGTGCTTGCACCTGTTCTACTACAGCCTGAGACCGTTCTGGCCCGAGTTTTCTTCGTCTTTGTTGTACCGGCCGGGAACCCGGATAGACTGCCAACTTGTGGCTCATCAGTTCAGGATCTATGCCTGGCATGTCGGCAGCTTTCCATACGAAGAGATCAACATTATCTCGTAGGAACTGTATGACTGATTCCTTTGTATCTCCTTTCAGGATCGTGCCAATATTAGTTGTCTTATCCGAGGTGTCTCCGATATAAACTTTCTCTACTTCACCTTTGGGCTGTGCACGGAGTTCTTCTTGCCTCTGAACTCCACCAAGTTCGATTGTGTGGAACTCTCCTTCTTCGCCTCTGAGGTTTAGACTTTCGTTATAACAGTGACGCACCATCTTTTGATCTACTTTTATTGTAGCTATCCCTTCTGCAGTTGGGAATTTTATACATGGATATGGAGTTGAAACTATTGCGCCGAGTTGGTTTAACATTGTCTTACCTATTAAGGCATTGTAGGCTGAGCTTACGTTGACCACGATGTAGTCTATCTTGAGTGTTCTGGATTGGTTCCCCTTTCTGAAGGTTGTATGTAGTGATACGTATCCCAGTGGTTGTACTGGGGTATCCCCAAGTCCGAACAGGCTGTTCAGGTATGCTCTTAGCTCTTTTTCTTCTAAGCCGAGCTTGTCAAAGGCAGTTTTGAATAAGATGTCGGCGGAGCTTCCTTGGTCAATTAATGTACGGTGGAGGTTGGCGTTTTCCAGTATGATAGTGATGACCATGGGGTCATCGTGTCCTGAGATGATTCCGGATGCGTCTTCTTTGGTAAACGTGATTGCTGGGATGTCTGGTGCCTCCTTCTTTCCTTCGACATGGTATACTTCTTTGAGGTGTCGCTTGCGAGATGATTTGGAGATTTCTCCTCCCGCAAATCCGCCGTGTATCATGTGGACGTGTCTCTCCGGTCTGCGAGGTGATCGCTCAGACCGTCCGACATCTTCATCCCTTCCTCTTTTTCTTGGCTCTTCGTCCCGGTTGGCCAAAAACTGATCTAGTTTTCGTTC
The DNA here is from genome assembly GCF_003086295.3 of Arachis hypogaea. Lineage (NCBI taxonomy): Eukaryota > Viridiplantae > Streptophyta > Magnoliopsida > Fabales > Fabaceae > Arachis > Arachis hypogaea. Next base: position 60,228,007 of record NC_092044.1, on the reverse strand, counting down.
TCTTACTAATTTTTCTATGACATTTTTCAAGTCGAAGCATTCATTGGTGGAATGTCCTCGGACTCGATGATACTCACAGTATTCATTCTGATTTCCTCCTCCTCTTTTGCCTTTGAGTGGCCGAGCTGGGGGTATTTTTCCCGTATGGCAGACTTCTTTGTAAACATCTACCAAGGATACCCTAAGAGGGGTGTAGTTATGATATTTTTTATTTTCTTCCCGGAGCAATTTTCCTTTTTCTTGGATTCTTTATCTTTATCTCGGTAGGTGGAACCGAACCTCGAGGCTTTCCCAAGTCGAGAATTCTCCTCCATGTTGATATACTTCTGCGCCCATTCTTGTACTTCGTCCAGGGATGCAGGGTACTTCTTTGATAAATATTGGCTAAACGGTCCTTCTCGTAGGTCATTTATAAGGCCCATAATGGCAGCTTCTGTTGGTAGACTTTGTATGTCCATGCATGTTTTGTTGAATCTTTTCATGTAGTTACGAAGACTCTCCCGATCTCCTTGCTTGATTCCTAGCAGGCTGGGTGCGTGTTTAGCCTTATCTTTTTGAATGGAAAATCTAGCCAGGAACTTTGTGGCCAGGTCGTCGAAGCTTGAGATGGACTTTGGAGGTTGGTTGTCGAACCATCTAATGGCTATCTTGGTAAGAGCTGTTGGAAAGGCCTTGTAGCGAACTGCATCCGAGGCGTCAGTGAGGTACATTCTACTTCTGAAATTGCTGAGATGATGGTTGGGGTCTGAAGTGCCGTCATACAAAGTCATATCCGGAAGTTTCAAGTCCTTTGGGATTTTGGTCTTCATAATTTCCCTGGTGAATGGATCTTGATCTTTGCGACAGCTATCCTCTGGAGTGGATCGAGTAGCTTTAGTTTTGAGATCGGCTTCGAGTTTTAGAAGTTTATCTTCTAATTCTCGGCGTCGCCTTATCTCCCGATGCAGATCCTCTTCTTTTTTGCGTTGATGTTGGGCTTCTTTCTCGAGTTGTTTTAATCGATCTTGAAGCGCCTCTATCACTCTTGGATTTGATGAACTTTTGTCCCCATTGGGCTCTGGAGTATCTTTGAGTGTAACATCCGCGTTCTTATGCGGCGTTCTATCTTCCAAACCTGAATCGTGGTCGTTGTCATGGTCGTCCGCCATGGTGATGGGATGACTTCCATGTTCCCCGGCAACGGGGCCAATGTTCCGAGGGTTTACCTGAAACTGTAGGTCGATCTCGGACGAGATCTTCTGTGCTGGTCGGAGCCGACGTGTCCGGCAGGTGTGTAGTAGCCAGAGCTGGTGTGTCTGACTTGTGGAACTGAGAATGCTGCTGATCCATTGTCACCGAAGGGTGGAGGGTACCTGCAAGGGACTCCGATGCTTAAGTTAGCAAGGGTATTAAACAGGTATTGAGTAGAATCAGAGTATGAGTTATACCTGGGTGCTCCAGTGTATTTATAATGGTGAGATGTGACCTTCTTTAGATAAGATAAGTTAGTTATCTTATCTTATCTTATCTTTTGTCGAGGTCAGCTTATCTTCCATGGAACCGCCCTTATCTCTATAGACTTGGGCTGTCCTTAGATCGGGATCGTATTCCTTGAGTTGGGCCCTTCTTTGGGCTTTCCTGTCGATTTGGACCGAGTTCTTTGCAAAGAAGTCGGTCCACTTGACCTAAAGAGGTCGGTCGCTTTGTCTGTAGAACATCCCGGGTCGGACAGCTCGACCCAGGGTATGAACAGTCACTATTCTTGTTGGTATCAATTCATTTCTTTCATTTGGCACAACTGTGATTCCTCCCTGATGAGCGGATAATTTATACGCTTTTTGGCATTGTTTATTGGTAGTTTTTAGTAGGATCTAGCTACTTTTTAGTATATTTTTATTAGTTTTTAAGCAAAATTCACATTTCTGGACTTTACTATAAGTTTGTGTGTTTTTCTATGATTTCATGTATTTTCTAGCTGAAATTGAGGGACCTAAGCAAAAATCTGATTCAGAGGCTGAAAAAGGACTGCTGATGCTGTTGGATTCTGACCTCCCTGCACTCGAAATGGATTTTTTGGAGCTACAAAAATCCAAATGGCGCGCTCTCAACTGCATTAGAAAGTAGACATCCAGCGCTTTCCAGCAATATATAATCGTTCATACTTTGTCTGAGTTTTGACGACGCAAACTGGCGTTTAAATGCCAACTCCCTGCCCTATTCTGGCGTTAAACGTCCAAACTGGCATAAAAACTGGTGTTTAACTCCAAGAAAAGTCTCTACACATGGAAGCTTCAATGCTCAGCCCAAGCCCACACCAAGTAGACCCGGAAGTGGATTTCTGCATCATTTAGTTATTTCTATAACCCTAGTAACCAGTTTAATATAAATAGGGCTTTTTACTATTGTACTCATATTTTTGGATTATCTTTTGGAACATCTTTGGATCATTTTTAGTCCTTAGACATTGGGGGCTGGCCATTTGGCCATGCCTACACCATTATCACTTATGTATTTTCAACGGTGGAGTTTTTACACACTATAGATTAAGGTGTGGAGCTCTGCTGTTCCTCGAGTATCAATGCGAAGTACTATTGTTCTTCTATTCAATTCAAGCTTAGTCTTATTCTAAGATACTCACTCGTACTTCAACCTGATGAATGTGATGATCCGTGACACTCATCATCATTCTCACTTATGAACACGTGCCTGACAACCACATCCGTTCTACTTGCAATAGTTATACTGTGTATCTCTTGGATTCCTGGTCCATGCATTTGATTGCGTCTCCTGACAACAGAGCCTTTAATTCCTTGAGATTAGAGTCTTCGTGGTATAAGCTAGAATCAATTTGCAGCATTCTTGAGATCCAAAAAGTCTAAACCTTGTCTGTGGTATTCCGAGTAGGATCTGGGATGGGATGACTGTGACGAGCTTCAAACACACAAATGTTGGGCGTAGGGACAGATGCAAAAGGATTAATGGATCTTATTCCAGCACGAGTGAGAACTGACAGATGATTAGCCCTACGTAACCCGTAGCTGGACCAATTTCACTGAGAGGATGAACGGTAGCCATTGACAATGGCGATCCCCCAACATACAGCTTGCCATAGAAATGAGTATGAATGATTGAATGAAGACAATAAGAAAGCAGATATTCAAAAGGAATAACGCACCTCCATAAGCTTATCTGAAATTCCCATCAATGAATTACATAAGTATCTTTATCTTTATTTTATGTTTATTTATCTTTTAATTATCAAAACTCCATAACCATTTGAATCCGCCTGACTGAGATTTACTGGATGACTGACGATTGGATTTTCTATCGGTAAAGAAATTCACAAATATAATAGCGTTGTAAGTATAGCTTCTAAACCAACAGAAAATCCTTTCGTACAAACATTTGGTTGTCATAAGTAACAAACCCAATAAAGTTTATAAACCGAAGTATTCAAACCTCGGGTCGTCTTCTCAAGGAATTGCAGGGAAGTATGATTTATTATTGGTTATGAAAAATAGTATTTTTGGGTTTTAAAAAGGTTTTGAACAAGTGAAAAAAATTGCAGGAATTAATAAATTAATAACATATAAAATTTTTGGTTAGATATGAAAACTGGAAGTCCTATCCTAGTTATCCTTATCAATGGTGATGAGAATTATATTTACGCTCCCACTCAGTTAATCTCTAACTATGAAGGTAAGTCAAGTGGAAAAATCAATTTAACACCTAAAGTCCTAGTCAACTCTTAAGGAAAGATTAGAGTTATAGTGATCTAAATCAATCAGCAAAGATATCAATTATCAATCACGATGAGTTTGACAACTCAAGAGTTACCAATTAATCAACCAAAGCCAAAAGGGAAAAATATTAAAAGAAAGCAATCATAATTCTAAAATACCTCAAATTATATTAAATGAAGATATCAATTCTAACATGGAAAAGTTCATAAATTAAATTGGGAAAATAAATAAAAGGAACATTAAACCTGGAACTTAGAAGAAATTGTAAGCTGAAATAATAAGAAATCCTAAATCCTTTAAAAGGAATCCTAATCCTAATCCTAAGAGAGAGGAGAAAACCTCTCTCTCTAAATACTACATCTAAATTATGAAAAGTGAATTATGAGTTGTCTCCCTTCATTCCTCCACTTTGCAGCCTTTAATCTGTGTTTTCTGGGCTTGAAACTGGGCCGGAAATAGCCCAGAAATCGCTGGAGGCGAAATCTGCCACGCTGATTTTCGTCACTACGATGCATCCGCATGGATCACGCGTTCGCGTCGCCTAGCTGTATGGCCACTATAGCAAATTATATATCAACTCGAATCCCCGGACGTTAGCTTTCCAACACAACTGGAACCGCGTCATTTGGATCTCTGTAGCTCAAGTTATGACCGTTTAAATGTGAAGAGGTCAGGCTGACAGCTTTGGCAATTCCTTCAACTTCTTGTATTTCTTCCACTTTTGCATGCTTCCTTTCCATCCTCTAAGCCATTCCTGCCCTGTAATCTCTGAAAACACTTAACACACATATCAAGACATCGAATGGTAATAAGAGAGGATTTAAATAAAAGAAAATAAAAGACAAAGAAGCATGTTTTCAATCAAAGCACAGAATTAGAAAGGAAAATGTAAAACCATGCAAATCATATGAATAAGTGTATGAACGATTGATAAAATCCACTCAATTGAACACAAGATAAACCGTAAAATAGTGGTTTATCAACCTCGCCACACTTAGACATTAGCATGACCTCATGCTAAGCTCAAGAGAAGCTATAAAAGAGTTAAGAAGAATGATAAAGAGTATGCAATGCAACCTATCTATGTGAATGTAAATACATGCAAAATGTTTCTACCTACTTGGTTAAAAGTAAACAAGTTCTCCAAGACAAATGCAAAACAAATTCCACTAATTCAAATTATACAGTGAAAACAAGTAAACTTGTAAGAAGATATCTCATGAAAGTAGGGAACACAAAATCAAGCACTGAACCCTTACTGGTAGTGTATATCACTCTAACTCTCAAGTGTCTAGGGTCAATCACTCTACTCTTCTCTAATCATGCTTTCTAAATTTTGTTCTTTATCTAACCAATCAACAAATATTTAGCATACTAATGCAAACATCATGAGGTCTTTTCAAGGTTGTAATGGAGCTGAAGTAAGGGTAATGGTATATATATAAGGCTAAATGAGCTAACAAAGTGAATCCTTGATAAGTCTAAGATCTCACTTAACATACATACTTTATATAATTTCAAAGTTCTTTACCTAGCTACCCAAATTTTTCCACTTTTGTATTACATGCTCATGCAACAAATTTATTTTTGAATTTTATCCTATGTGCATTTGTTCTTTTTATTTTGCATTGGGGTAATTTTTGTATCCCCTTATTTAATTACTATTTTTTTTCAATCTCAATGCACATGGTAATTTAATTATTTTGATTTCACATGAGCATGCTTTCCAAATTTTGAAATAACTTATTCAATTTAATTTCCTACTTTTTTCTATCATCTCATGTTCCCATAAAATTATCCACACTTAAATTATACACAATATCTATCTTAAGCTAACCAAGGATTCAACTTGGGATTTTTATTTTGTTTTTCCGCTTAAGGCTAGTAGTGTGGTTATAAAACAGAAAAGGGGGTCAAAAAGGCTCAAAGGGCTAACAAAGGTGATTGAAAGGGTAGGCTATTTCGGATAAGTGAGCAAAAATACAATTAATGGCCTCAATCATATGCAAGCATGTAAATATACTAAATAATAGACATATAGAATGGAACAAAATAAAGATTGTAATCATAGAGAAGAAAACACACAAGAATAAAATATTTATGGTTAAATAATATAACCATGTAAATAAGCTCAAAATCTCACAGGTTGTGTGTTCTAGCTTTTAACTATGTTCCAAATACAACTTCTAAACAAGTTTAACACAAAAGTTTTGATTTAAATTAGTGAAATACTATAAAAATTTATTGAAAAAGAAAATATTACTTCAACCAAGTAGTGACTAAATGCATAAAATCAAAGAAACATGCAATCAAATATGCAAATGCAACAATGAACAAATAAAGAAAATAGAGTATTGGTGTTGAAAAGAAGGTAACTAACCCCTGGAAGTTGGTATCGACCTCCCCACACTTAAAGATTGCACCGTCCTCGGTGCATGCTAAGATGTGCAAGTGGATGGGGATTGTGGTTCCTCAGCTGGTGCTCTTTTTGTTCTTTTCCTTGCCGGTGGTTTGGGAGTAGCTTTCTCTTTACCCTTCTTGGTGGCCATCCTGAAAAGGAAAAAAGAAAGTAACTATTAAAGCTAAGGGTTAGAGCAAGGAAGAGGATGGTACAAGTGATAATTAATGCACGGTAAAAAAGGATGTTGTTAACACATGGTCTTGACTACATGTGAAAAGTTCATCAATTGGAAATATGGAAAGTGCATGTGATGGCTATTAAATGCAAGATGTTTATTGGTATGCTAGCAAAGGCATGAGTAGCATAGATCAAGCATTAAATGCCCAAGTTAGATTATCATCTTTTTCAAACTAACAATATGTTTGTATTGACAATTATATTTTAATTAATAAAATATAAAAGGGGTTTTGTGAAAAATAGCCATTAAAGTAGTAGGATAATATAAAAGTAGTGCATGATGCCATACAGACTTTTTCACAAACAGTTAGCATGCATGGTAAATAGGTTATTGAAAGTATTAAATTGAACATGCAAGCAACCCTATAAAAAGTAATATATAATTTTCAAACGATTCCTTAAAAATCTACAAGCAAAATAATGACCCAAATAAATTTCAAACACCAATTAAAAGAAAAAGAAAGAAAATGAAAAAGAAGGGAAAGAAAAGATTTAGATTTGGGGAAGAAAAGATAAGATAGTTGGTGGTGATTTGGATAAGCTGTGCGGCACAGGTGACGCGGATGCGTGGAACACGCGTTCGCACGATTGGTGCAATTTTTAAGTGACGTGGACGCGTGATGGGGTTTGTGCTTCCAGCACCATTCCAGCCCCACTCCATCACAACTTGCTGCCATACACCCGTTTACGTCGATTTACAGGGCCACACGTTCGCGTGGGTGACGCGGACGCATGGGAGGCATTTTTCCCACATGACGCGGACGCGTCAGCGACGCGGTCGTGTGGGTCAAAGTGTGCCAAAGGCACGCCTCCAGCCAGGCTTTCGCGGGACTCTCTGTTCAACCTTGTTTTCTTCCCAACGCACATACGACGTGGACGCGTCGGCGATGCTGTCGCGTCACGTGTGATTTTTTTTTAAATAATGCAGTATGCAGAATGCAATGCTAATAAGAATGTTATGCATGATTCCAGGTCCAATCAAAACTCAAAAACAGACTAAAATTAAAACTGAAAAAGGAATGATCATACCATGGTGGGTTGTCTCCCACCTAACACTTTTAGTTAAAATCCTTAAGTTGGACATTTGGTGAGCTCTCTGTCATGGTGGCTTGTGCTTGAACTCATCCTGAAACTTCCACCAATGCTTGGACTTCCAATAAGCTCTATCAATACCAGGTAAAGTTTTCAAGCTTTGATGGAGTTCTTCACAAGCTTTGAGCTCCCAAATTTGATCCTCATGTATTCCCGGATCCTAAATCTTGTTTCTACACATGTTTTCAAGTTGATTATCATGGCTCCATCCGGGTGGTTCGGCTTTAGAATTTTCACTGAAGCGTCCAAACAACTTCCTAGACCTATTCAATGAGCTCTACACCAACCTTTGCATTTAAACTTGAAGCTTCCAACCATAATGAACCTTGCAGGACAATTCTTACCACTGACCATCTTTTTCTTACTCTTAATGCCACAAAGAGCTCTAAGTTGACCGTCCATCTCCAGTAGCCCATATTCAAGTGGAATTAGAAAGCTAAGGGATATGAATTTTACCCACTTGAATGTTGTGAAGGATGATGGCAACTTAGGGGGAGGGGTCTCCAACAACTTTGGCAAGGTAGTTGCAGGCTTTACTCCCTTGTGCTCTTCTCTGACAATTTCTACCTCGTTGCAAGCTTCTTCACTTTCAACCTCTTCTTCTTAGTAGCTTTCTTCCAATTTAATCTCTTCTTCATTGCTTACCAATGGCATGGGAGGCCGTGCTTCTACTTCTTTAGTCTCCGTCTCTTGATCAACCTCTTCTAAGTCTTCAACCAGGATATGCCTTAGAGGTTGTACACCCTCCTCAGCATCAATTTCAATCGCCTTGGAAGGAGGCTCTATAACCTGACTTTCCCATGGAGGTTCCACATCTCCTAAGTCTTCGACCACTTCTTCCTCTTTAATGATTACGGCTTCTTCCAATTGTTCCAATACAAAGTCATGCTGCTCATTGTCCACCAGAGTTTCTAGCTTCTCTTTCATGTTGCGTTCTTCAGTAGATTCTCCACATGAAGCCATGGGAGTTCCTTGAGTGTCCAGATGTCAGGAGTTTAATCGGCTTATCACTTAGCCCAGTTGTTGAATGGTTGCATTGAGTCGATCTATTATCTCCTTAAAACGATCCTTTGACTCTTGTTGCGCTCGGCTATCATAAGTAGGATCATAGTGCTCTTTGATTGATGGATATGAAGATGGTGAATATTGAGGTGGTGGTTCTTGGGAGTAATTGGGTTGGAATTGGGGTGGTTCTATATATGGTTCATATGGTAGTTGGTATGGTGGTTGAGGGTCAGGGTCATATGGAGGTGAATGGCGGAAAGGGGCTTGTGAGTATGGTGGTCCAAAGTCATGTTGAAAAGGGGGTTCATAGGCATATGGTGGTGGTTGTTGATAATCAAAAGAGTGCTCACCATAGCCATTGCCTTGATATGCATCACAGAATGGTTGTTGATAGTCCATTGGAGGTGGTTGTTGCCATGAGGGTTGATCAAATCCTTGTGGCTCCTCCCATCTTTGATTGTTCCATCCTTGATGCAAGTTGTCATTATAATCTCCTCTTCCTGCAACATAATTGTAACCAGACTCATAGCCAAAAGGGTGAGAGAAAATAAAAACAAAAACAAACAAAAAGAAAATATTTTAAAAAAGATATGATTTTTGAAAAAAAAGATAAGATAAGATTTTGAAAAAGATTTGATTTTGAGAAAAAAGATAAGATGAGATTTTGAAAAAGATATGATTTTTGAAAAAAAAAAAGATAAGATAAGAATTTGAAAAAGATATAATTTTTGAAAAAAAAATTGATTTTTGAAATTTAAAACTAAGATAAGATAAGATAAAAAAAATTTAAAAAAATTTACAATAACCAATAATAAGGCACACGTTTGCAATTCCCCGACAACGGCGCCATTTTGACGATCGGATTTTCTATCGGTAAAGAAATTCACAAATATAATAGCGTTGTAGGTATAGCTTCTAAACCAACAGAAAATCCTTTTGTACAAACATTTGGTTGTCACAAGTAACAAACCTAATAAAGTTTATAACCGAAGTATTCAAACCTCGGGTCATCTTCTCAAGGAATTCAGGGAAGTATGATTTATTATTGGTTATGGAAAATAGTATTTTTGGGTTTTAAAAAGGTTTTGAACATGAGAAATAAATTGCAGGAATTAATAAATTAATAACTAATAAAATTCTTAGCAAGATATGAAAACTGGAAGTCCTATCCTAGTTATCCTTATCAATGGTGATGAGAATTATATTTATGCTACCACTCAATTAACCTCTAACTATAAAGGTAAGTCAAGTGGACAAATCAATTTAACACCTAAAGTCCTAGTCAACTCATGAGGAAAGACTAGAGTTATAGGAATTTAAATCAATCAACAAAGATATCAATTATCAATCACGATGAGTTTGACGACTCAAGAGTTACCAATTAATCAACCAAAGCCAAAAGGGAAAAATCTAAATTATTTATATAAATAAAAGAAAGCAATCATAATTCTGAAATACCTCAAATTATATTAAATGAAGATATCAATTCTAACATGGAAAAGTTCATAAATTAAATTGAGAAAATAAATAAAAGGAACATTAAACCTGTAACTTAGAAGAAATTGTAAGTTGAAATAATAAGAAATCCTAAATCCTTTAAGAGGAATCCTAATCCTAATCCTAAGAGAGAGGAGAGAACCTCTCTCTCTAAAAACTACATCTAAATTATGAAAAGTGAATTATGAGTCGTCTCCCTTCATTCCTCCACTTTGCAGCCTTTAATCTGTGTTTTCTGGGCTTGAAACTGGGCCGGAAATAGCCCAGAAATCGCTGGAGGCGAAATCTGCCACGCTGATTTTCGTCACTGCGATGCATCCGTGTGAATCATGCGTTCGCATCGCCTATCTGTATGGCCACGATGGTAAATTATATATCAAATCGAAGCCCCGGACGTTAGCTTTCCAACGCAACTGGAACTGCGTCATTTAGATATCTGTAGCGCATGTTATGACCGTTTGAATGCAAAGATGTCAGGCTGACAGCTTTGGCAATTCCTTCCACTTTTGCATGCTTCCTTTCCATCCTCTAAGTCATTCCTGCCCTGTAATCTCTGAAAACACTTAACACACATATCAAGGCATCGAATAGTAATAAGAGAGGATTTAAATAAAAGAAAATAAAAGCCAAAGAAGCATGTTTTCAATCAAAGCACATAAGTAGGAAGGAAAATGTAAAATCATGCAAATCATATGAATAAGTGTATAAAAGATTGATAAAATCCACTCAATTGAACACAAGATAAACCATAAAATAGTGGTTTATCAATGACCATAGCTTGCTTCAAGCCGACAATCTCCGTGGGATCGACCCTTACTCACGTAAGGTTTATTACTTGGACGACCCAGTGCAGTTGCTGGTTAGTTGTGCGAAGATGTGAAAAAGAGTTGAGATTACAATTGTGCGTACCAAGTTGTTGGTGCCATTGAGATCACAATTTTGTGCACCATGTTTTTGGCGCCGTTGCCAGGGATTGTTCGAGTTTGGACAACTGACGGTTCATCTTGTTGCTTAGATTAGGTAATTTTCTTCTTGTTTCAACCTTTATTTTATTTTCAAAAAGATTTCAAAAATCTTTCAAAAAAATTTTTTATTCTTTTCCGTTTTACTAAAAATAATTTTCGAAAAAAATCCAAAAAAATTTAATAAAATCATAGAAACCAAAAATATTTTGTGTTTCTTGTTTGAGTCTAGTGTCACATTTTAAGTTTGGTGTCAATTGCATGTTTTTAAAATTTGTGCATTTTTCGAAAATCCATGCATTGCATTCTTCATGGTCTTCAAGTTGTTCTTAATGAGTCTCCTTGTTTGATCTTCATATTTTCTTGTTTTGTGTCTTTTGTTGCTTTTCATATGCATTTTTGAATTCATAGTGTCTAAACATGAAAAATCTCTAAGTTTGTTGTCTTGCATGTTTTTCTTTTCTTGAAAATTTTTCAAAAATAAGTTTTTGGTGTTCATCATAATTTTCAAAGTGTTCTTGGTGTTCATCTTGACATTCAAAGTATTCTTGCATGCATCATTGGTTTTGATCCAAAATTTTCATGTTTTTAGTCATTTTGTAGTTTTTCTCTTTCCTCATTAAATTCAAAAAAAAAATATCCTTTCCTTATTTCACCCATGAAGTTCGAAATCTTTGGGTTGACTTAGTCAAAATTTTTTAAAATAAGTTGTTTCTTGTTAGTCAAGTCAAGATTTCAATTTCAAAATCTTTTTCAAAATCAAATCAAATCTTTTCTTTTTTCTTTTATTATTTTCAAAAATTCTTTAAAATTAATTTTCAAAAAAAATCTTTTTCTTACTTTTATCTTTTATTTTCAAAATTAATACTAACAATTTCTGTTTTGATTCAAAATTTTCAAGTTTGTTACTTTCTTGTTAAGAAAGATTCAAACTTTAAATTTTAGGATCATATCTTTTGATTTCTTGTGAGTCAAGTCATTAATTCTGATTTTAAAAATTAAATCTTTTTCAAAACAAATTTCAATCATATATTTTCAAACATATCTTTTTCAAATCATATCTTTTTCAAACTTTAATTTCAAAATATCTTTTTCTAACTTCTTATCTTTTCAAAACTAATTTCAAAATCTCTTTCAAAACCTCCTAACCACTTTTTTCTCTCTAATTCTTGAAAATCACCTTCCTCTTTTTCAAAATTCTTTTAATTAACTAATCATTTCAAATTTTAATTTTAATTTTATTTCCTCTCTTAATTTTCAAATTCTAACTAAATTTAAAATAAAAACAAAAATATTTTCCTTTTCCTTTTAATTATTTTCGAAAACTCCCCAATCTCTCCTTCATCAAATATTCGAACCCTCTCCCTCTCTTTGAGTTCGAATTTTTCTCTTTCTTTCTTCATTCTTATTCTTCTTCTCTTCTACTCACATAAAGGAATCTCTATACTGTGACATAGAGGATTCCTCTTCCTTTTTTGTCCTCTTCTTTTTCATATGAGCAGGAGCAAGGACAAGGACATTCTTGTTGAAGCAGATCCTGAACCTGAAAGGACTTTGAAGAAGAAGCTAAGAGAAGCTAAAGCACAACAATCCAGAGAAAACCTTACAGAGAATCTCGAAAAAGAAGTAATGGCCGAACCCAACAACAATGCAAGGAAGATGCTTGGTGACTTCACTGTAACATATTCCAACTTCCATGGAAGGAGCATCTCAATCCCTGCAATTGGAACAAACAATTTTGAGCTAAAGCCTCAATTAGTTTCTCTGATGCAACAGAATTGCAAGTTTTATGGACTTCCATCAGAAGATCCTTTTCAGTTCTTAACTAAATTCTTGCAGATCTGTGATACTGTTAAGACCAATGGAGTTGATCCCGAGGTCTATAAGCTTATGCTTTTCCCTTTTGCTATAAGAGACAGAGCTAGAACATGGTTGGACTCTCAACCTAGAGATAGCCTGAACTCTTGGGATAAGCTGGTCACGGCTTTCTTAGCCAAATTCTTTCCTCCTTAAAAGCTTGGCAAGGTTAGAGTGGATGTTCAAACCTTCAGGCAGAAAGAAGGTGAACTCCTCTATGAAGCATGGGAAAGATACAAGCAACTGACCAAATAGTGTCATTCTGACATGCTTTCAGAATGGACCATCTTGGATATATTCTATGATGGTCTATCTGAATTGTCTAAGATGTCATTGGACCATTCTGCATGTAGATCTATTCACCTAAAGAAAATGCCTGCGAAAGCTCAGGAACACATTGAAATGGTTGCAATAACCAGTTCATGTACACCTCTGAAAGGAATCCTGTGAATAATGGAACGCCTCAGAAGAAGGGAGTTCTTGAAATTGATGCTCTGAATGCTATATTGGCTCAGAATAAAATGTTGACTCAGCAAGTCAATATGATTTCTCAGAGTCTGGATGGATTGCAAAATGCATCCAACAATACTAAAGAAGCATCTTCTGAAGAAGAAGCTTATGATCCTGAGAACCCTGGTAGAGGTGAATTACATGGGTGAAGCCTATGGAAACACCTATAATCCCTCATGGAGAAATCATTCAAATTTCTCATGGAATGATCAACAAAAGCCTCAACAAGGCTTTGACAATAATAATGGTGGAAGAAACAGGTTTAGCAATGGTAAGCCTTTTCCATCATCCTCTTAGCAACAGACAGAGAATTCTTAGCAGAACCCATCTAGCTTAGCAAATATAGTCTCTGATCTATCTAAGGCCACTCTCAGTTTCATGAATGAAACAAGGTCCTCCATTAGAAATTTGGAGGCATAAGTGGACTAGCTGAGTAAAAGAGTCACTGGAACTCCTCCTAGTACTCTCCCAAGCAATACATAAGAGAATCCAAAAAGAGAGTGCAAGGCCATAACCTTACTTGGTATGGCCGAACCTAGAGAGGAGGAGGAGGACGTGAATCCCAGTGAGGAAGACCTCATAGGATGTCCTCTGGACAAAAAGGAGTTCTCATTTGAGGAACCTAAGGAATCTGAGGATCATCTAGAGACCATAGAGATTCCATTGAACCTACTTCTACCATTCATGAGCTCTGATGAGTATTCCTCCTCTGAAGAGGATGAAGATATTACTGAAGAGCAAGTTGCTAAATACCTTGGAGCAATCATTAAGCTGAATGCCAAGTTATTTGGTATTGAGACTTGGGAGGATGAACCCCCCTTGCTCACCAATGAACTGAATAACTTGATTAGGCAGACATTACCTCAAAAGAAAGAGTATCCCGAAAGGTTCTTAATACCTTGTACCATAGGAACCATGACCTTTGAGAAGGCTCTGTGTGACCTGGTGTCAGGCATAAACCTCATGCCACTCTCTGTCATGGAGAAACTGGGGATCTTTGAGGTTCAAGCTACAAGAATCTCACTAGAGATGGCAGACAAATCCATGAAAAAGGCTTATGGACTAGTAGAGGACTTGCTAGTGAAGGTTGAAGGCCTTTACATCCCTGCTGATTTCACAATCCTAGACACTGGAAAGGATGAGGATGAATCCATCATCCTTGGCAGACCTTTCCTAGCCACGGCAAAAGCTGTGATTGATGTTGACAGAAGAGAGTTGGTCCTACAATTGAATGAGGACTACCTTGTATTCAAGACTCAAGGTTCTCTTTCTGTACAGTTGGAAAGGAAGCATGAAAAGCTTCTCTCAATACAGAGTCAAACAAAGCCACCACATTCAAACTCTAAGTTTGGTGTTGGGAGGCCACAGCCAAACTCTAAGTTTGGTGTTGAGAGGCCACAACCAAACTCTAAGTTTGGTGTTGAGAGGCCCCAACCATGCTCTGATTGTCTGTGAGGCTCCATGAGAGCCCACCCTCAAGCTATTGACATTAAAGAAGCGCTTATTGGGAGGAAACCCAATTTTTATTTATCTATGTTATTTTATATTTTCTTTAGGTTGATGATCATGCGGAGTCTCAAAAATAACTGCAAAAATTAAAGCAAATTCAAAAAAATAGCACACCCTGGAGGATAAGCTTACTAGCATTCAAACACCAGTAAGAGTAGCAGAATGGGCATTAAATGCCCAGTCTGGCACCATTCTGGGCATTTAACGCCAGAAATGGGCACCAGACTGGCGTTTAACACCAGCACAAGGCACCAACCTGGCGTTAAATGCTATGAAAGGTATAAAAGCTGGCGTTTAACAATAGAAACAAGCAGCAGTCTAGCGTTAAATGCCAGGATTGCACATTAAGGGCATTTTTGCATGCCTAAATGGAGCAGGGATGAGAAGTCCTTGATCCCTCAGGATCTGTGGACCCCACAGGATCCCCACCTACCCCACCTCTCTCCCTCCCCCTCACATATCTCTATAACACTCTACCCAAAACACCACTTACCAATCAAATCCTATCCTCTTCCCTTTATTCTCTTCACCAATCACCTCCATATCTCTTCCCCAAAAACCTCACCTACCTCACCTTTCAAATTCAAACACTTTTCCCTCCCAAACCCACCCAATTCCATTCGGCCACTCTCCCACTCTTTCCCTATAAATACTCCTCTTCACTCCTTCATTTTCACACATTACAAACCCTCTCCTACCCCTTGGCCGAACCTATCTCTCCCTCCATCTCCTCCATTTTCCTCTTCTTCCCCTTCTTTCTTTCTTCTTTTGCTTGAGGACGAGTAAACCTTTTAAGTTTGGTGTGGTAAAAGCATTACTTTTTGTTTTTCCATAACCATTTATTGCACCTAAGGCCGGAGAAACCTCTAGAAAGAGGAAAGGGAAGGCAAAATCTTCCACCTCCGAGTCATGGGAGATTGAAAGATTCATTTCAAAGGTCTATCAAGACCACTTCTATGAAGTTGTGGCCAATAAGAAAGTGATCCCTGAGGTTCCTTTCATTTTCAAGAAGAATGAGTATCCAGAGATCCTACAGGAGATCCGAAGAAGAGGTTGGAAAGTTCTCACCAACCCCATTCAACAAGTCAGAATCTTAATGGTTCAAGAGTTCTATGCCAATGCATGGATCACTAGGAACCATGATCAAAGTATGAACCCGAATCCAAAGAATTGGCTTACAATGGTTAGGGGGAAATACTTAGATTTCAGTCCGAAAAATGTAAGGTTGGCGTTCAACTTGCCAATGATGCAAGAAAACGCACGCCCCTACACTAGAAGGGTCAACTTTGATCAAAGGTTGGACCAAGTCCTCATGGACATATGTGTGGAAGGATCTCAATGGAAAAGAGACTCAAAAGGCAAGCCAGTTTAATTGAGAAGACCAGACCTTAAGCCTGTGGCTAGAGGATGGTTGGAGTTCATCTAATGCTCCATCATTTCTACTAGCAACTGATCCGAAGTAACAGTGGATCAGGCCATCATGATCCATAGTATCATGATTGGGGAGGAAGTAGAAGTTCATGAGATCATACCTCTAGAACTCTACAAGGTGGCTGACAAGTCTTCCACTTTGGCAAGGTTAGCATTTCCTCATCTTATTTGTCACCTATGCAATTTGGCTGGGATTGACAAAGAAGAAGGCATCCTTATTGAAAAGGACAAGCCCATCACTAAGAAAAAGGATTGAGCAAACAAGAGAGCCCACTCATGGACCTCAACAAGAGCATAAGGAAATTCCTCATGAAATCCCTAAGATGCCTCAAAGGATGCACTTTTCTCAACACAACTATTGGGAGCATCTCAACACCTCTTTGGAAGGCTTGAGTTACAACATGGACCAACTAAGGATGGAGCACCAAGAGCACTCCATCATTCTCCATGAGATTAGAGAAGATTAAAGAGCTTTGAAGAAGGAGCAACAAAGGCAAGGAAGAGACATAGAGGAGCTCAAGCGTTTCATTGGATCTTCAAGAGGTAGAACTAGCCGCCATCACTAAGGTGGACTCGTTCTTTGATTTCCTTGTTCTTATTTTTCTGTTTTTTGAATTAGATGCTTTATGTTTGTCTATGTTTGTGTCTTCATTACATGATCATTAGTGTCTAGCATCTATGCCTTAAAGCTATGAATAATTCCATGAATCCTTCACCTCTCTTAAATGAAAAATGTGTCTAATTACAAAAGAACAAGAAGTACTTGGATTTCAAATTTTATCTTGAAATTAGTTTAATTATTTTTATGTGGTGGCAATACTTTTTGTTCTCTGAATGAATGCTTGAATAGTGCATATTTTTGATAGTGAAGTTTATGAATGTTAAAATTGTTGGCTCTTGAAAGAATGATGAACAAAGAGAAATGTTATTGATAATCTGAAAAATCATGAAATTGATTCTTGAAGCAAGAAAAATCAGTGAAAAAAAAAGAAAAAAAAAAAGAAAAAAAAAGAAAAAGAAAGAAAAAGCAAGCAGAAAAAGCCAATAGCCCTTTAAACCAAAAGGCAAGGTTAAAAAGGATCCAAGGCTTTGAGCATTAATGGATAAGAGGGCCCAAAGGAATAAAATCCAGGCTTAAGTGGCTAAATCAAGCTGTCCCTAACCATGTGCTTGTGTCATGAAGGTCCAAGTGAAAAGCTTGAGACTGAGTGGTTAAAGTCATGATCCAAAGCAAAAAGACACCTCTAATTGGGAACTTTAGCAAAGCTGAGTCACAATTTGAAAAGGTTCACCCAGTTATGTGTCTGTGGCATTTATGTATCCGGTGGTAATACTGGAAAACAAAGTGCTTAGGGCTACGGCCAAGACTCATAAAGTAGCTGTGTTCAAGAAACAACATACTGAACTAGGAGAATCAATAACACTATCTGAAACTCTGAGTTCCTATAGATGCCAAGCATTCTGAATTTCAAAGGATAAAGTGAGATGCCAAAACTGTTCGGAAGCAAAAAGCTACTAGTCCCGCTCATCTAATTGGGACTAAGTTTCATTGATATTGTGAGATTCATTGTATGTTCTTTTTTTTTATCCTATTTGATTTTCAGTTGCTTGGGGACAAGCAACAATTTAAGTTTGGTGTTGTGATGAGCAGATAATTTATACACTTTTTGGCATTGTTTTTAGGTAGTTTTTAGTAGGATCTAGCTATTTTTTAGTATGTTTTTATTAGTTTTTAAGAAAAAATCACATTTCTGGACTTTACTATGTGTTTGTGTATTTTTCTGTGATTTCAGGTATTTTCTGGCTAAACATGAGGGACCTGAGCAAAAATCTGATTAAGAGGCTGAAAAAGGAATGCTGATGCTGTTGGATTTTGACCTCCTTGCACTCAAAATGGATTTTTTTGGAGCTTCAGAAACTCAAATGGCGCGCTCTTAACTGCGTTCGAAAGTAGACATCCAGGGCTCTCCAGCAATATATAATAGTCCATACTTTGTCCGAGTTTTGATGACGCAAACTGGCGTTCAAACGCCAACTCCCTGCCCTATTCTGGCGTTAAACGCCAGAAACAGGATACAAGCTGGAGTTAAATGCCCAAACTGGCATAAAAACTGGCGTTAAACTCCAAGAAAAGTCTCTACACATGGAAGCTTCAATGCTCAGCCCAAGCACACATAAAGTGGACCCGGAAGTGGATTTCTGCATCATTTACTTAGTTCTGTAACCCTAGTAACTAGTTTAGTATAAATAGGACCTTTTACTATTGTACTCATATCTTTGGATTATCTTTTGGAACATCTTTGGATCATTTTTAGTCCTTAGACATTGGGGGCTGGCCATTCGGCCATGCCTACACCATTATCACTTATGTATTTTCAACGGTGGAGTTTCTACACACCATAGATTAAGGTGTGGAGCTCTGCTGTTCCTCTAGTATTAATGAAAAGTACTATTGTTCTTCTATTCAATTCAAGCTTAGTCTTATTCTAAGATATTCACTCGTACTTCAACCTGATGAATGTGATGATCCGTGACACTCATCATCATTCTCACTTATGAACACGTGCTTGACAACCACTTCCGTTCTACTTGCAATAGCTAGAGTGTGTATCTCTTGGTTTCCTGGTCCATGCGTTTGATTGCCTCTCCTGACAACAGAGCCTTCAATTCCTTGAGATCAGAATCTCCGTGGTATAAGCTAGAATCAATTGGCAGCATTTTTGAGATCCGGAAAGTCTAAACCAAGTCTGTGGTATTTTGAGTAGGATCTGGGATGGAATGATTGTGACAAACTTCAAACTCACGAATGTTGATCGTAGTGATAGATGCAAAAGGATCAATGGATCCTATTCCAACACGAGTGAGAACCGAAAAATGATTAGCCCTACGTAACCCGTAGCTGCACAATTTTCACTGAGAGGACGGACGGTAGCCATTGACAACGGTGATCTCCAACATACAGCTTGCCATAGAAAAGAGTATGAATGATTGAATGAAGATAGTAGGAAAGTAGAGATTCAGAAGGAATAACACATCTCCATACGCTTATCTGAAATTCCTATCAATGAATTATATAAGTATCTCTATCTTTATTTTATGTTTATTTATCTTTTAATTATCAAAACTCCATAACGATTTGAATCCGCCTGACTGAGATTTACAGGATGACCATAGCTTGCTTCAAGCCGACAATCTCCGTGGGATCGACCCTTACTCATGTAAGGTTTATTACTTGGACGAGCCAGTGCACTTGCTGGTTAGTTGTGCAAAGTTGTGAAAAAGAGTTTAGATTACAATTGTGCGTACCAAGTTGTTGGCACCATTGAGATCACAATTTTGTGCACCACTCCCTTTTTGAGAACTACTTGGACAGGGCTTACCCAAGGGCTATCTGAGATTTGGAAGATTACCCCTACTTGCCACAACTTCATGACCTCATTTTGTACCACTTCTTTCATGGCTGGGTTCAACCTACTTTGGGGTTGAATGGAGGGCTTTGCATCTTCTTCCAATAGAATCTTATGCATGCACATGGAAGGGCTTATCCTATTTAAGTCAGTAAGAGTCTATCCAATGGCATTTTGATGTTGTTGCAGTACTTTGATTAGCTCTTCGTCTTGTTCTTGGCTGAGGGCAGAATTGATTATTACTAGATAGCTTTCATCACTTCCCAAGTATGCGTACTTGAGGGTGGAAGGCAGTGCTTTCAATTCCAGTTTGGGTGCTGCTTTCTCTTCTTTCCTTCCCTCTCGTGCATTTGGAATAAATGCTTCAGTTGATTGGATTTCTGCAACTTCCATGTTTAATGTGGAATCATCTTCTGTCATCTCTTCGAGTTCTTCATCAAATGTTTCCTGCACAACAATTTCCACTGCATTCAACCTCATACACTCTCCTATGACTCCTGTGGGTAACTCATGGCCTTGAAGACATTGAATACCATCTTCTCATCATGTAGTCTAAGGGTAAGTTCACCCTTTTGGACATCAATTATGGCTCCAGCGGTTGCTAAAAATGGCCTTCCCAAGATTATTGAAGCTTTGGCTTCTTCCTCCATATCCAACACCACAAAGTCAGTTGGGAAGATGAAATCTCCTACCTTCACCAACAAGTCTTCTACTATTCCATGAGGAAATTTGAATGATAGGTCAGCTAATTGAAGTGCCATTCTTGTTAGTTTGACTTCCTCAATCTTCATCTTTTTCATCATTGCTAAGGACATCAAATTTATGCTAGCTTGATAAACCCATATTTTATGATATATTTTGTGCTTAATTTGAGTGATTTATTCAATCCTTCACCCACTTATTCATATTAATTGTATGGTTTTACTTTCCCTTCCTTATTATGTGATGTATGTGAAAAACATGTTTCCTATGCTTTAAAATTAATTATTTTAATTACCTTTATTTCCATTCGATGTCGTGATTAGTGTGTTGAGTAGTTTCAGATCTTCTAAGGCAGAATGACTTAAAGGATGGAAAAGGAAACGTACAAAAATGGAAGGAAAATGTAAAATGGAGTTTTGAAGAAACTGGCATCCACGCGATCGCATGGACGACGCGATCGCGTGCCAAGAGCGAAGAAGCAGCAATGCGCCCGCATGGCAGACGCGACATCGTGACTTGAGCGAATCGCATACGACGTGGATGCATGACCAACGCGACCGCGTGATAAGAAGAACTCCAGATGACGCGACCGCGTGACAGAGGCCACGCACCAGAAATTGCAGAAAACGCTCATAGCGGATTTCGAAGCCTTTTTGGCCCAAATTCAAGTCCAGAAGTCATAGACCAGAGGTTATGAAGTGGAGGAATGCATCCATTCGGGGAGTCTGGAGAATTTTTAGTCACTTTCCATGATTTAGGTTTAGTTTTGAGAGAGGTTCTCTCCTCTCTCTCTTTAGGATTTAGGATTTAGGACTTCTCTTAGTTTTAGGAGTAACTCTCGATCCCAGGTTCAATATTCCTTTTACTATTTAATTTCTTTTCTATTTTTGTTTACTCTAAAGTTTTTATTGTGTTTGATTGATGTTGCCCAATTGGCTGTTGATATTGTCCATGTTAGATTGACAATTTTATTTAATGATATTTGAGGTATTTCAGTTTATGATTGTTCCTTTTCATTATCCCCAATTTGAAGAGAATTTTTATTCTAGCAGATTTAACTTCTTTTCCTTTTGGTCTTGGTTGAGAAATCAGTAACTCAGGAGTTATCTTAGCTTAACATAATTGATAATTGTTATCTTTTCTAATTGGACTGAACTTCAATAAATAGGATTCGAAGGTCAACTAATTTATCCTTTGACTTTCCTTTGCTTTAGCAAAGGTTAACTAAGTGGAATTAAGATTCAACTTTCATTATTATTGCTAAGAATAACAAAGTCTGGACTTCCAATTTCTCATATCTTGCCAAAGGTTTGCTATATGGTATTTATTTATTTTAATTGTCATTTAAATTATTTGCCATATTTATTCCTCATTCTCAAAACCCCAATTTTACCTTTTTCATAGCCAATAATAAGAACATACCTCCCTGCAATTCCTTGAGAAGACGACCCGAGGTTTAAATACTCGGTTATCAATTTTAAAAAGGGTTTGTTACTTGTGACAATCAAAACATTTGTAGGAAGGGATTTTTGTTGGTTTAGAATCTATAGCTACAACGCGACTATTTTTATAAAATTCTTTACTAGCAAAAATCCTAACGTCAAAATGGCGCCGTTGCTGGGGACTTGCAAACGTGTGCCTTATTATTGGTTATTGTAAATATTTATATAATATATATATATATATATATATTTTTTCTTTTACTTGTTTATTTGTTTTCTCTCTTCCCCCTTATTTCTGATAACTACTATGAATTCTCACCCTTCTCGCTTTGAGTTTAGTTCTAACTTTGTTGAAGGAAATAGAAACCACAGCAGGAATATGCATCAAGGTCAGACCAATCAAGGATGGATGGAGTCAAGAGAATCTAATCAACCCTTTAGGCAACAACAGCCTCCAAGATATCATGGACAACGACCATTCAACAATGCAAACCCAGCTGAAAGATATGGTGGACAACCTTGTAACTACCAACAAGCCCCACCCCGTGCCTATAGACCATCCTCTCAACATAACCTCGAACCACCACACTCACAAGCTTCTTTTCACCATTCGCCACCATACGATCCTTATCCGCCCCAACACCAATCCAATTACTCCCAAGAACCACCACTCCCCCATACACCATACCCATATCCATCAAAGCCAGAATCACAGGTTCGCCTTGAAGAATCAATGAAACAATTTACTATAACCCTTCATCAACTAGAGCAAGCAATAGTGGAGGAGTTAAAGCAATTATCTTCCTGACGTTCAGCCCCTCAACAGACCCCATGGCTTTATGTGGAGAATCCAATGAAGAACGCAGTACAAAGAAGATGCTAGAAGCTCCACTGAACAGCATAGAGCATAACTCCATACTAGAACAAGTAGAGGAAGCTGTCACTGCAGAAGAAGAAGAGTTGGTTGAAGATTCAGGAGATGCCGAACCGCCACTTGAATCTAGAGTTGTGGAGAACTCCATCAAGGATGTTACAATTGACGCTGGGGAGGATTTTGCACCGCCTCCACTGCAAATATCTTATGAAGAACTGAACGGAATAACTCAGGACACAGGCTTCCTTGATGATGATGATCACGAGTCCTATTCTCTTAGTGACGACCTTGCATCCGCAAGTGATTTCTCTGAGACAGAAGAATCTTCCCTGAGTGAATATGAAGATAATGCTGAGGTAGATTTTTCTCAACCTCCAATATATGACTCGAGCGATGATGAGGGAGAAATTGAAGACTCTGATCAAGATATGGTTGAAGTGGAAAAATTCACAGAAGATTATAAGGGAGTAGAACTTATAGAACTGGAAACACCTATCCCAAGGCCATTACCGCCCAACACAAATTACAAGTGGGTAACACCTTTGCCTTTTATCTTTACTTTTCCACTTGAATATGGTTTACTTGAAACAGATAGCCAGCTTAGAGCTTTCTGCGGTTTTAAGAGGAAAAGGGATATGACTCGCACTCAGCGCTGGTATGAAAGATTCAATAAGGGTTCGCACTTCAACTTGAGGTGCAAGAATTGGTGTCAAGCTCAATTTAAAGGATCTCGGAAGCCGTTTGGTCACTGCAGTGAGAATTCGGATTACTCATCACCCGACTGGACCAATGTAGATCAAGACAAAGATGGGTGTAGAAGAAAAGTTTGGGATCCTGGAGTCGATTCTGACATTCAATACTCCAGGAGCCTGCAAGCCTGTTTGAACTCACACAAGGGCTTTACGTACTTTGTTTGGGACCCCAAAGGATGCTGGCATTCCAAACACTTGTGGAGATTTCTGGACGAATTCAAACATAAGCTACCGTAGCAGGAAGCTCATCCAATGTCCAACTTAAGGACTTTAACTAAAAGTGCTAGGTGGGAGACAACCCACCATGGTATGATCGTCCCTTTTTTTCAGTTTTTACTTTTGTCTATTTTGTTTGTCCTTGAGTTTTGATTGAACCTGGAAACTTACATAACATTCATTGCATCTGCATTCATAATAGCATTGCATTTTGCATTCCTGCATAAAAAAAATGGTGCACGACGTAACCACATGCCCCATGCGATCGCGTCAAATCGCAGAAAACACTACGCATGCGACCGCGTCACCCACGCGGCCGCGTGCCCTGGAGATTGGCGTATAAACCCAACATCCAGAAAGTTGGCTTGGAATCGTGCAGCCCTTGTGCGTTTTGCACAAAATGACCCAGCGATCGCATGCCCCATGCGTTCGCATCACATGCACATAACCAATCCCACGCGACCGCGTGAATGACGCGATCGCGTCTCATGGATTGCACAAATCCCAAAAGGAGACAGAGAGTTGCACTGAAATGATGCTGGAATCGTGTGTCTAGCACAAATTCCAGCAACGTGATCGCACGACCTACACGATCGCGTCATCCCCTCTTCTACCCCTTCCATGCGATCGCGCGACCCACGCGATCGCGTCATTCCCATTTTCACCCCAACCACGCGACCGCATACTCCACGCGATCGCATGGATTTGAAAATATAACACCCCTTGTCATGCGAACCCTATCAGTCGCGCCACCCCCCAAACCCTCTCCTCCCTTTCTTTTCCCCAACCCACACAACCACCACCCACCCACCACCACCGGCCACCACCGCACCCGCCGACCACCCAGAACCCGCCACCACACCACCCACCTCCCTCCTACCCCCTATTTCTTCTTCTTCTTTCCATCTTCTCCCACTACCACCGCTGCCCCCCACCCTTCCGCGATCGCCGCCACCGCGCCGCCACAGCAGCCGCGCCACCTCCAACCACAACCACCCTCACCCCCGTCCCTACCCCCTATCCCTACCTGTCCCGAAGCCCCTGCCCCCTAACCCACTGCCACCGCCACCGCGCCATCCTCCGCCGCCACGCCGGACGCCACCACCACCACCCCCGGTCACCTTCTTGCCCCACTCGCCTTAATTCGCCTACCAGGTTCCGCATCACGTCCCATTCTACCCATTTGTAGTTCGTTCATATTTTTCTATTTTTGTTCATCATTAGGATAGATAGATATGCATGCTGTAGTGGATTTTTAGGTTGTTAGGTAGCTTAGGCTGTGGTTAGTGAATTTAGGTCTGTTTACTTGCACCGTTCGTGTTTCTTGCTTTCTGTTTTTGTAATCCTGCTGCTACTCTGATGTTAGTTCATATGCTGCAAATTCTTATTTCATGCTGCTCTTTACACTGAATTTTCATGCTTATATTTCCTATATGTAATTGCAAGCTTTAATTTTAATTCATATGAACTATTTGATTGCTGTTTATTTTCTGTGAAAATCCAATTTTTAGCCAGAATGCTGCCCAAATTTCTGTAAAACGTTCTCATTCATGTTTTGGTTTGGCATTATGAACTCTATTTTCCTCTGCTTTACCCAAACCATTTCATGAATGCCAAGGCAAGCTTCATTATCCTTTTTGATTTCCTGGTTCATAAACTGCATCTGTGATGTTTGATTCCAATTTTTACTTCCTTTATATCTACTTGAATTAGCATCAACCTGTTTTCCTTGTTTGGTTATGAGTTACTTATAGTTCCTACCTGTGAATACTTGCTACTTGGAATTTTTCATTATGTCACTTACCTTAACCCAATTTTTTATCCCACTGGCTTACTAATTCTAATTTCCTGAACTCTTTTTCAACACTAACCGAACTACCCTTTTACAACATTTTCTCTAGCTTTTCACTTTCTTTTAACCTTCTAACCATGGCATAATGATATTTTTCTATTTAACATGAATTTAATTATATTTTGGATTGTGAATTTTTCCTTTTGAACTTTTCACTCCTATACATCCTTAATGCACATTTAATAAACTCATTTTCCTTATTTTATTTCTCCCTTGCCACTTTATGTTTTCTTTGACTATATGCCTATTTACTTTCCTATTTTTATATATCCTGGTTTTCCATTTTTTAGGATGTCTGCCTCCCATAGGAAAGGAAAAGGCAAGGCTACTACTGGCAAGCGTAAAAGAGGAGAATCCTCCATGTCCATCATCAATCTGATGCATGACTCCTCCTGGAGGGAGAAGAACTTTACCCAACAGGAGAAAGCTGACCAGCTGCTCCCTGCCAATGATCTAGTGAAATTTGCAAACCGGTACTGTGAGCTGAAGTATCCGGTGTTTGCAACCTCTAGGAACCTATACTTGGAGAGGACTCTGAAGATCTCAAGAGAACTTCAGCAATACACCACTGAGCAAATCAAACAAAGAGGCTGGTTCTTTCTGGAGAGAAATTTGGCTGAGGTGAACGCATCTTGGGTAAGGGAATTCTACTACAACTACTTCTTGACTTCCCTGGATGTAGTTCACCTAAGGGGAAAGCAGACTCTGGTCACTGAAGAGGCCATAGAGGACCTTCTACAGCTCCCACCTAAGTCCGATCAGCCTGATGGCTACAAAAAGGCTGAGATGGACATGCGCCTGATGAAGTTTGATTGGGATGTTGTTAAGGCGAGGATAACCCTTGACCCGACTGTTCCTTGGGAGATGGGTCAGGACACCACCTTGCCCAAGGGAATCAAGAGGGCGTACTTAAATGATGAGGCTCGGTTATGGCATCAGATATTGAGCAACTATGTTATGCCGAGTACCCATGAGACAGAGATTCCGGCTGCTATGATCACCCTCCTATGGTGTGTGATGGAGGGTAAGGACCTGTACTTGCCACGATTTATCCGGACCTACATAGCCAGGGTCCACGTCTGAGGCACTCTTTCCTTTCCCCATTTGGTTACACAGATGGTCCGTCGAGCTGACGTGCCATGGGAGGATGCCGATGAGAGACCACCAGCTGCGGACTGTATGAAAATCATTCCTCACAGCAGGAACTTTCTAGCTTTGGGCTACAGACCACCACCTTTCACTGCTACTGGTTAGACAGCCCCACCGTCCGCCGGACCCTCTTCCTCCACAGCTGCCCCTGCTGCCACCATTGCACCTCCACCTACCTCAGAGCCAGTGTACTGCCTCGTGCACCGCTTGTTCCGACAGCTAGATCAGATGGAGCGCCGTAACCGGCGCCAGTATGAGAGATCGGAGCGTCACAACAAGCGATGCTATGAGCATCTGAAGCTGATGATCTGACAGGGTAGTGACATCCCCTCCGAGCCTGACTCACCATTAGAGCCATCAGAGGAGGAGGCAGATGAGCACGAGGAGGAGACTCATTCCCAAGAGGAGACCCATCCGCAGGTAGGCACAGAGCAGGCTGCTCCCCAGGCAGAGGTTCCACATCAGATTGAGGCTGCAGATCCTAAGATCCTGATCCAGTCAGCACCTCCTCTACAGTAGCCAGATCCTCAGCCCACCACCACCGAGACTCCAGCTACCATTCCTACCAGTGATGACACCCCTTCACACCCAGCTTGAGTGTGCATCGAGGGCGATGCTTTATTTTAAGTGTGGGGAGGTTGCCATCTCTGGCGTATTATCTTGGTAAACCACTATAGACTCTTTTCTTTTATTTTCGATATTTTTCTGTATTTTTCTCTTTATTTTTATTTTTATTTTTATTTTCTGAGTACTTATACATTGCTACTTTCATGTATTTTTACTCTATTTCTGCATTTTGCACTTTAGTTCATATTTTATCCATTTAGTTTAGTTTGCAGTTCTAACTTATTAGCTATAGAGTAGGTGGATTAATTAGTATAGTTTACCCTTTTTAGTATATTATAGTTGACTTAATTGAAAAATAAAAAGGAAGTAAGCTAGAGACTTTAACAAAGTTATAAACAATCCACACCTTGTATATATAGCATTACATGTTAGTTAGTTAACAGCATTTCATCAAGGAAAAACACTAAAACCTTAAAGGCCACCTAAAACAAACTTTTTATGAGAATAATGGAAAATTTTAACTAAACCTGCATGACATATATGAATGATATATGATTTATGAGTTTGAGAACATACAGCCTGTGAGTTTTGAGCTTAATTGTATGGTTACATTTAAACCATAATATTTTATTCCTGTGTGTTCCACTCTTCTTTTTTATTCTAGTGTTCTTTGCTTTGTTTTAATCTATATGTCCAGTTATAGAATATAGATACATACCAAGAGAGTGATTGAGGCCTTGTTTGATTTTTAACTCACTATAACAAATAAAGCCTACCTTTTATGCCATCCTTGTTAGCCCCCTTTAAACCTTTTAATCCCCTCTTGTTCTATAACCACATTACTAGCCTTAATCAGAAAAACAAATAAAAAAAATCCCAAGTTGAATCCTTGGTTAGCTTAAGATAGAAATTGTGTAATTAATTAAGTGTGGGAAAACTTTATGGGAACATGGATGACAGAAACAAGGGTAGAAAAATTGAAAAGAAATTAAGAATTTTTGGGAAACATGCTCATGTGAAATTAAAATAATTAATTACCATGTGCATTAAAAAAAAAGTTTTTATTTTCAATAAGAGGGATACAAAAGAATTCCTCAAAAATGCAAATTAAAGCAAATGCACATTGTATAAGAACAAAACATGAGCATGTGACATAAAAAGTGGGAATTATGGGAAAATGGGTAAAGAAGCTTTACTTTAGAAATTATATATGTTAGGTGAGATCTTAGACTAATTAAGGATTCACTTATTAGCTCACTTAGCCTTATACATATACCCTTACCTTTACCTTGGCCCCATTACAACCTTAATTAAAGACCTCATTATTTTTGGTATGTCTGTATTTTATAATTGTTGATTGGTAAGATAAAAAACAAAGTTATAGAAAGTAAGGATAAAAAGAAGAATAAAGTGATTAACCCGATAAACACTGAGTGACTAGAGAGTAAACACAAAATCGAGTGAGGGTTCACTAACTCATTAACATATATCTCTGCTTAAATTACTAATTGTCTTGCAAGTTTATAAAATGTTTTTCTCTCCCATCTCAATTGTAAAAGTGCTTTATCATTATCTAAGGTTGGCTATATATATATGAATCCTTGAGAATGTGAATTGATTTAACTACATGTAAGCTTTATATACGAGTGAATAAAATTAGAATTGCATCATGCATTTAGTTAGTTACATTTAGATTAGAATTGCATTGCATGGCATTCAACCACTTCAACCTTACTTTTTACCTTGGACATAGCATGAGGACATGCTATTACTTAAGTGTGGGGAGGTTGATAAACCCATATTTTATGATATATTTTGTGCTTAATCTGAGTGATTTATTCAATCATTCACCCACTTATTCATATTAATTGCATGGTTTTACTTTCCCTTCCTTATTATGTGACGTATGTGAAACATGTTTCCTATGCTTTAAAATTAATTATTTTAATTACCTTTATTTCCATTCGATGTTGTGATTAGTGTGTTGAGTAGTTTCAGATCTTCTAAGGCAGAATGACTTAAAGGATGGAAAAGGAAACGTACAAAAATGGAAGGAAAGTGCAAAACGGAGTTTTGAAGAAACTGGCATCCACGCGATCGCATGGACGACGCGATCGCATGCCAAGAGCGAAGAAGCAGCGAATCGCATACGACACGGATGCATGACCGACGCGACCGCGTGATAAGAAGAACTCCAGATGACGCGACCGCGTGACCCACGCAGACGCGTGACAGAGGCCACGCACCAGAAATTGCAGAAAATGCTCATAGCGGATTCTAAGCCTTTTTGGCCCAAATCCAAGTCTAGAAGTCATAGACCAGAGGTTATGAAGTGGAGGAATGCATCCATTCAGGGAGTCTAGAGACTTTTTAGTCACTTTCCATGATTTAGGTTTAGTTTTGAGAGAGGTTCTCTCCTCTCTCTCTTTAGGATTTAGGATTTAGGGCTTCTTTTTGTTTTAGGAGTAACTCTCGATCCCAGGTTCAATATTCCTTTTACTATTTAATTTCTCTTCTATTTTTGTTTACTCTGAAGCTTTTATTGTGTTTGATTGATGTTGCCCAATTGGCTATTGATATTGTCCATGTTAGAATTGACAATTTTATTTAATGATATTTGAGGTATTTCAGTTTATGATTGTTCCTTTTTATTATCCCCAATTTGAAGACAATTTTTATTCCAGTAAATTTAACTTCTTTTCCTTTTGGTCTTGGTTGAGAAATCAGTAACTCAGGAGTTATCTTAGCTTAACATAATTGATAATTGTTATCTTTGCTAATTGGACTGAACTTCAATAATCCCAACCTTTTCTTAGGAAATAAATAGGATTCGAAGGTCAACTAATTTATCCCTTGAATTTCCTTTGCTTTACCAAAGGTTAACTAAGTGGAATTAAGATTCAACTTTCATTATTATTGCTAAGAATAACAAAGTCTGGACTTCCAATTTCTCATATCTTGCCAAAGGTTTGCTTTACAGTATTTATTTATTTTAATTGTCATTTAAATTATTTGCCATATTTATTCCTCGTTCTCAAAACCCTAATATTAACTTTTTCATAGCCAATAATAAGAACATACCTCCCTGCAATTCCTTGAGAAGACGACCCGAGGTTTAAATACTCGGTTATCAATTTTAAAAGGGGTTTGTTACTTGTGACAACCAAAATGTTTGTACGAAGGGATTTCTGTTGGTTTAGAATCTATATCTACAACGCGACTATTTTTATAAAATTCTTTACTAGCAAAAATCCTAACGTCATAGCTCCTAAATCACATAAGGCTTTCTCCACTGTGATTTCTCCTATGTGCAGGGAATTTAGAAGCATCCAGGGTCCATTAATTTCTGAGGCAGTTTGTGTTGGATAATGGTACTACACTCATCAGTTAATATCACAGTTTCATCATTTTCCAACTCCTCTTTTTGGTCATTAGCTCCTTCAAAAACTTAGCATAGAGCGACATTTGCTCTAATACTTCAGCAAAGGGAATGTTGATCTGTAATCTCTTGAAAACCTCTAAGAATCTGGAGAATTAGCCATCCTTTTCATTCTTCCTTAATCTTTGAGGATAAGGAGCTTTTGGGACATACGGCTTTGGGACTTCTTTCTCTTTTGGTGGGTTAGGAACCTGCTTTTGTGCTTGTTCCTTGTCACTTGGACTTTCCTCTGCTTCCTCCTCTTGAGTTTCCTATGAGGTCTCTTTCAATTTTTTTCCACTTATGAGAGTAATAGCTTTGCATTCCTCTCTCGTGGTTGTCTTGGTGGCATTACAAGAACTATGGCCAGGGGCTTGCTTGGACAAGTATCCAATTTGTGCCTCGAGTTTCTGAATGGAAGCATCTTGATTTTGCAGATTGGATTTCACTTCCTCCTTGAAATTTTTCATGTCTTGAGACTCCTTGCAAAGATTGGTGAGCATGGCTTCGATCCTGGATAGTTTGTCCTTTGATGGTGGATTTAGAATTGGATGTTGAGGCTGGTTGGCTTGGGCTTGATATGGTGGCTGAGAAGGATTGTTGAATGGGTGTTAATATGATATTGGGTTGGATTATTGGTAGGTGTACTGGTTGGTGTTATGAGGTTTCTGATCTTGGCCTTGATTTTGTTGGTTTCCCCACCCAGAGTTTGGGTGGTTCCTCCAACCAGGGGTATAGGTTTTTGAGTATGGATCATGAGCTTGCCTAGATGAATTTCCTTCCTCTGTGTCCAACTCTCCTTGAGGTGATGGTTGAGTATGGATGGCTGCAGCCTGATTCTTCTCCATTTGCTTGGTCAAATCAGCTAGTTGCTTAGTGATCATCTTATTTTGGGCCAGGATTACATCCATGTGGTTTAATTTTATAACTCCTCTG
Organism: Arachis hypogaea; assembly: GCF_003086295.3. Lineage (NCBI taxonomy): Eukaryota > Viridiplantae > Streptophyta > Magnoliopsida > Fabales > Fabaceae > Arachis > Arachis hypogaea. The sequence continues at coordinate 60,196,469 of NC_092044.1, read as the reverse complement.
TTGTTGCTTCTGTCTGATGCATAGAAATATTTATTGTCAGCTACTGTTTCTATTACATTTATGGCCTCTTCAATTATTTTCTTCTTGTTGAGGGAACCTCCAGATGAATGATCAACAACTTTCTTCGATTCATATGATAGCCCTTCATAAAAGATATGCAACTGTACCTATTCATTGAACATATCAGGAAGGCACTTCCTTGTCAAATCCTTGAATTTCTCCCATGCTTCATAGAGGGTTTCACCATCCTGCTACCTGAATGTTTGAACCTCTGCTCTTAGCCTATTGACTCTTTGTGGAGGATAGAACCTTGCCAAGAATTTATTCACTACATCTTCCCATGTTGTGAGGCTTTCGTTTGGAAATGATTCTAGCCATTTGGGTGCTTTATCCCTTAGAGAGAAGGGGAATAGAAGCAATCTGTAGGCATCAGAATGCACACCATTTGACTTTACTATATCACAGATCCTTAGAATGTAGTGAGATGCTGAATTGGGTCATCTTGGGCACTTCCTCAGAATGAACAATTGTTTTGGATGAGAGTGATGAGTTGAGGCTTCAATTTGAAGTTATTAGAATGGATGGTTGGCTTTTGAATGCTGCTCGCATAATTCCCAGGGTTGGGATTAATGTAGGAGCCTAGCAGTCTCCTCTCTTGTGGTGCATTATTACCAGTAGCTTCTCGATTATGGTTATGGACGTCTTCCTCCATAGTAACTTCCAGATCCTCTTCTAACTCTTCTTCTCCAACTACTCCCTTGCCTCTTTCTTCCCTCCTTAATCTAAGGAAGATTCTCTCTGGTTCACTGTCAAAAGAGGTTGAAACCCCTCTTTTACCTATTATACAATTGGGAAATAGACAACAAACAACAAGTGGAAATTTCACAGTTGACAAAAAAGTGTGGTTAGAGTAATTAAGGCAAATAATCAAACATTTAGTGAGTCAGTGGATTAGTTTTGTTGGAAAGTAAACAAATAGAAGAAAACAACTTAAAATTGCAGAAAGTAAAGGGCATTTAGAAAATGAATCACCAAATACAGAGAAGTCATCCATAAACACTTCAATAAACCTCTCAATAGTGTTAGAGAATATAGATAGCATGCACCTTTGGAATGTTGTAGCTACATTGCATAATCCAAAGGGCATTCTCCTATATGCAAAGACACCATAAGGACAAGTAAAGGAAGTCTTCTCTTGATCTTTAGGGTCCACCACAATTTGGTTGTAGTCTGAGTATCCATCCAAGAAGCAATAATATTCATGTCTACCAAGCCTTTCTAGCATTTGATCCGTAAAGGGTAGGGGGAAATGATCCTTCCTTGTGGCTTCATTGAGCTTCCTATAATCTATGCACATACGCCGTCCAGTCATTGTTCCTGTTGGTATCAATTCATTTCATTCATTTGGCACAACAGTGATTCCTTCCTTTTTGGGAACTACTTGGATAGGGCTTATCCAAGGGCTATCTGAGATTGGGTAGATTACCCCTGCTTGCCACAACTTCATGACCTCCTTTTGTACCACTTCTTTCATGGCTGGGTTTAACCTTTTTTGGGGTTGAATGGAGGGCTTGGCATCAATGTTGGACTGGCAACGTTCCCTCCAACATTGGCCAATCTATGCGTGTGCGCCACCTACGCATGCGCGTGGATTGTCAAAATTCACTACCCACGTGTGCACTTATGGTACGCGTATGTGTCACCACAATTTTTCCAAATTTTCAGAAAGCACATTATATCACAAATGTTGGGGATTGATTAGATTGACAATAATTAAGTACGGTGATAATCTAGATTAAGCATCTTTCTTTTGTTTTTACTAAGCATACTAACTATTTGAGACTATGTTCAAACTAATCTTAACCTGACTCTAACAGTAGAGTATTTTGTTTTAGTTTCTGGTTTGTTTGTGTTGTATGCCAGGAGGAAGAAGAGGTGCATCTACATCTTTTGATTCTGAGCCAAAGAGAACATTCTTGAGATTTAGAAGAGAAGCAAGAGGGAAGGGAGTTATTGGAGAAGTAGAATCAGAAGAAGAAAACCAAGAAATGAAGGGTAACCTCCCAATCCACCAGAAGAGGTGGCCAACAACAATGGTCAACCTCGATGGAAGGTTCTAGCATCCTACACCTTCCCCAATCCAAGAAACTGTGGGAGCAGCATACCCACTCCCAATGTTCATGCAAATAATTTTGAGTTAAAGCCTCAACTTATTACTCTGGTACAGAATAATTGTTCCTATGGAGGAGGTCCACTTGAAGATCCGAACCAGCACTTATCTACCTTCTTGAGGATTTATGATACTACCAAAACTAATGGTGTGCATCCGGACATCTATAAGCTGCTGCTATTTTCATTTTCCTTGAGAGACAAGGCATCTCAATGGCTAGAAATGTTTCCCAAAGAATGCATCAACACTTGGGATGATTTAGTGAACAAATTCTTATCCAAATTCTACCCAACTCAGAGGATCATAAGATTGAAAATAGAAGTGCAAACATTCACTCAAATGGATGGAGAATCACTCTTTGAGGCATGGTAAAGATACAAAGCTCTAATCAGGAAATGTCCACCTGAGATGTTTAGTGAATGGGACAGACTTCAGAATTTCTATGAGGGATTGACCTTAAGAGCTCAAGAGTCTTTAGATTACTCTGCAGGAGGTTTATTGAAACTCATGAAGGTAGCAGAAGAAGCCCAAAATCTCATAGACACTGTGACCAACAATCAATACTTTTATGCTCATCAAAAGCAACGCCAACCAGCACAAAAGAAGGGTGTGTTGGAGTTAGAAGGAGTGGATACTATCTTGGCACAGAACAAGTTGATGCACCAACAAATCCAACAACAGATGGAGTTGATGACAAATAGGATTGATGGACTCTAAGTGGCTGCAGTTAACACAGCAAGCCAGCCCTCAAATGGATGGAGCCAAAGTAATGAAGCCTCTGAGAAAAGCAACTATAAGCAGCAGCTAAAATAAGTCCAATATATGCATAACACCTCAAACTCTTCTCAGAATAAATTTGATGGAGATATATACAATCCATCATGGAAGAATCATCCTAATTTAAGGTGGGGTGATAATTAGAATTCATGGCAAAAGAATCACAATTCCAACAACTCCCGCAACACAAGTCAACCTCATTCCTCCAACAATACTAACCCATACAGAAAACCACAAAATTCATATCAACAACCCAACAACTCACAAACTCACCAAAATAATTTCTCTACACCATATTTTAATTCCCAGAACAACCATTTCAATAACCCAAATAACTTCCAGCAACAATTATCATATCCCAATATACCATCGATTGACCACCATGAAACCAGGACCTCAACTCTTAAGGCAACATTACAAGCACTTGCTTAAACCACACAGGATCTAGCAAAGGGGCAAGAGAGTCTAATTAAAAGTAAAGATAGACAAGAGGTCACCATGAAGAATCTTGAAAGACAAATAGGACAATTGGCCAGACAAGCTGAAAGACCAATCAATGTTCTCCCAAGTGATACCATTCTAAACCCCAAAGAAGAATGCAAAGCAATCCAACTCAGGAGTGGAAGGACATTGAAAGGTGACAAGGCCAATAATAAAAAAGAAATGATAGCTGAGGAGAAAGACCAGAAGAAGCTCAACAAGAAGGAGGAAGAACCACAAGCTTCAAAGAAGGGAAAATAAGTCATGGAATAGCATCCACAAGAAAAGAATAAGGAGGTGAAGCCTTACACTCCCCCTCTTCCATATCCTCAAAGGTTCAAAAAGGAGCTTAAGGATCAACAATTTCCCAAGTTTCTAGAGGTTTTCAAGAAGTTGGAAATCAACATTTCCCTTGCTGAAGCATTAGAGCAGATGACATTATATGCAAAATTCCTCAAGGAGCTCATCAACAAAAGGAGAAGCCGAAATAAGAAAGAAACAGTAATCTTGACCCAAGAGTGCAGTGCAATGATCCAAAAAGGCCTACCACCAAAGCTCAAGGATCATAGGAGTTTCCTTTTGCCCTGCACCATTGGCAGTGTGTCCATTGACAAGGCATTGTGTGATTTGAGATCAAGTATCAATCAAATGCCTCTATCTATGATGAGGAAGTTGTCTATAGAAGAAGTAAAGCCTATAAGGATGACGTTGCAGCTTGCTGATAGATCAATAGTAACCCCAATGGAGTGGTTGAGAATCTCCTAGTTAAGGTGGAAAATTCATATTTTCAGCAGATTTTGTGATCCTGGACTTAGATAAAGAAGGAAATGATTCCATCATATTGGGGAGACCTTTCTTGGCTACAGTAAGGGCTATCATTGATGTGGAGAAAGGAGAAATGACTTTAGGAGCACATGATGAGTAGATTACTCTAAATGTTTTTAAGGAGATGCAACTTCCTACTGAGGAGAAAAGTTGCATGAGGATTGAAGAAAAAGACATGAACTGGAAGGAAAAACCCAAGGAAGCACTCCTCAACTCATCTTTGAAGAAGAAAACAGACAGTGGAGAAGAACAAAAGGGCAATGAAGATGCGAAGGCTGAAAAAGGATTGCAAACAGAGGTTATAAGATTAATCACTGAGAAGAAAATGCCCAATACAAAACCTACTGCCAAGAAGGAAGGGTCACCAAAAGAAGGAAAGAAAATCAATAAAAAGGTGCTAAAGGGGTGGAGAAACAAGAAAATTCCAACTAAAGGGTTCTAAGAAGGAGACAAAGTGAAGCTAATCTACCAACAATGGGATATGTCTCCACAATCAAATGATTATTACACTGTAATCAAAATACTCTCAATGCAGCACATAGGAATTGTTCATCAAAGCACAGGAAGAAGGCTCACAATAAGATGAGACAAGCTGAGGCATTATGATGATCAACCACCCTAACAAAGAACTCATGTTAAGCTAGTGACATTAAAAGAGCGCTCCATGGGAGGCAGCCCATGATTTAATATTTCAGTTTTTATTTTAATATCAATAATCCATTGTTTTTCTAACCTGAACTTGAGTTTTCATGGGAAGGTTCAATGACTGCATACATTATTTAAAAGTATATATCTGATTCCTAAGTTTGGTGTGCCTTAAGGCACTCTAAAATGGCTTTTCAAATATGATGATAATATAACCAGCTTAGGATATATACTCAGTCACATGATTGAAGTATATAGCCAAACATTAAGTTTGGTGTTCTACATGTGGTATAAGTCTCAAGAAAGTCACATTTGCTCTAAGACGCAAATTCAGGAAAAGATGAACCATGTCTTGCATCATTTTGTGATTTTGTTTTACTAAAAATAGAAAATGAGATGTTCCCTGTAATGGATAAACTAACCATGACAAAATTTCACGTGAACTATTTGGTGTACAACAAGTTTGGTATCCACCAAAACTATGTGTACTCATATATGTCATGGCTAGTTATTCATGAACAAGGAACATGTGACCAAGATTCCCTTTAGTTCTTTTATCTAAATATTAAATTCTATGACCACCACCTTTCAAAAATCAGATTTTGTTGCTTGTTAATGTTTGGTTTAAAAAGGATAGGTGTGAAGAAGATGGAGGCAAGGACAAAACCAGATAAAATACGGTTGTCACAAGAAAAAAGTGGGTCACATGTGCTTGGAAATTGATCTTTGTGAAAAAAAATTTGCAAGATTCATCACCTAGAAAACCGAACCCATGTGCTCAATGAAGAGGTGAACCTTGTCCTTATTCAGCCTCACATGCACACCGTTCATTTCCTTGCTCTCAACAACATCTTAACCCTTCATTTCAATATGACCATACCACCAACTCCTTGCTTTGCCTAAATAACTTATGTCCCTGCTACAAACTGGCCAGTAACAATTCATATGCTAACACACCTGGGCCTTATTCTCATTCTCATATTTCTTTCCACCAAGAACATCACACTACAGCCATTCTCTTTTTCTCCCACCATTAAGTCGTGCTCTAATTAGCTCTTTCTTGTTACACCCTTGTCCCAATTTAATGGCTTCATCAAATACCAAAAGAAGAAAAGAAAAGCAACCAATTAAAGCCGAACCACCCACTTTAATAACAAGAGATTTAAATCTCAGTTTCATGAATCATAATATCATTGGTGGATGGAGGAGAAGAAAATAATCTCAGAAGTCAGATTCAGAATGAAGGATGGTGAGTACCCTATAATGAGGGAAATCATTGAGAAGAGAAGATGGGAACTCCTCTGTGAACCCCTCACAGACATAAGCGCAACCATGATACAGGAGTTCTATGCTAATGCAGTGAGACAAAGAAAAATTGAACTCCACTACAAAAGTTATGTAAGGGGTGAAAGTGGATTTTAGCCCAGCGACAATCATGCGGATCCTGCAAATAAGAACAATACCTTTTAGAGAACCTAGCTTTAATGAGAGGACAAATGGTGAGAATGATCCTGATGAGCTCATAATGATATATGTCTAGAAGGCAAGGATTGGGTGAGAGATGCAAAGGGAGAGCCATGTCACTTAAAGAGGATGGACCTTTCACCTGAGGCCAAAAGATGGTACGAGATAGTGAGGAGATCAATCCTCCCCACTGGAAACCCCTCAGAAGTTACAATAAGAAGGCCAATTAAGGTACATTGTATACTCAAGGGAGGGGAAATAAATATTCCTCAACTAATTACAGACGGCATCCATGAGATGGCCGAAAGCAGCAGCAAGTCAGCCAGACTTGGCTACCCAAGTACCATATTGCATTTATGCAATAGAGCAGGGGTACTATTTGAGGATTCAGATACAGATTAGGTGTAGAATGGAAGGGCACTCACCAGGCAGAGACTTGAAGGTGCCACTGATGATTAGAGTGAAAGAAGATCTCAAAGAATTGTCTCAGCACTATGGATTTAAGCCAAATGCAAGTTGCCATTGGAGAATTGTCTCAGCAATTCATGAGTGCTCAGGAGCAGCAAGCAAATTGGCAATTGAGAATGATGGAGCAACAGGAGAACTTCCAATTAAAGATGATGGATCAACAGAGGGAATTTCAAGCAAGATCCCTGGATAGGCAGAGGGAACAAGATGCACAAAATCAAGAATTATTTAACAAATTGTTCCAACAACAATCCAGGCAAGAAAGGTACATCCAAGATCTTCATCAATGGAAGAATCTATATCACACAGCTGGAGAGGCTAGGCAGGTAGACAGGATGGAATATGATATGGATACTCAATCAAAGTTAAACTACCTAGTCTGTGGCATGCCAATGGTAAACCAAGAGATCAAGCCATATGAACAAAGGCCTGAGCTAGCAGAAGCACAAAGAGAAAGAGCCAAAAGTAGTATAGGGAGAATGGAGAAAACGTTGAAAAATGTTGGGCTCTGGGATTAGATAAACCATTCTCATGCTTCAATAGAATCTTTTGAAGAGCAAGTGACAATAAAGAAAAGAGCATAAAAACTAAAGGTTGTGGAGTTCCTTTCATAAACTTAGTGAATAAAGAAGATGCACATTTGAAATATGATATGCCTTCTGAATTTTCATGCTTTACACAGTTATGATTAGGCTCTTATATTATGTACTTTTATATTTGGTTATCTTCTGATTTTAAAAATACTTGTGTAGTACATCTCTTTTGTAGTATAATGATAATTGCTTGATATATCACAACACTATACTCTTGAAAACTTGCTTGCACTCAATATTTCAAAAATGCATCAGAGAACAATTCTTTGAAAAGAAGGATTGAGGAATCAAAAATTTATTCTAAGGCAAGCAAAAAATTAAGAGAAGTGGTGGTTCTAGTTGTATGATTGTGTATTGAAGTTGCATGTTTATGAAAACTTGCATGGGAGCTTGTAGGCAGGATATGGAATTCAAAGAAATGTTGTGGAGATTCTTAAACATTTATTGATCCAAGAAACAACAACAAAAGAAAATAAAAGAAACAGAAAAACAAAAGAACATGGCAAAAGGCTTTGAGCATCAATTACTAGGAAGAAAAATAAAGAAAGAAGAACTCAAAGAGCAATTTAGAAAAGGGTTGTCGCAAATTTTAAAAATAAAATACTGGAAATATAAGTCCCAGGTCGTCTCCCAATGAGTTGCAGGAAGATGTGCTATTTTATCAATCAGAGGTTTTCAAAAGGGGTTTTGAATTTGATGAGCGGAAAATTAAATTAGAGAATTTATATGACTTAAATAAAATCTTGACCGGGAGATGATTAATTGGAAGTTCTATCCTTGTTAGAATTTTATCAAGAGCAATTAATAATTAGTCATTGTTTACATTTAGTTAACCCTCAACGAATGAAGGAAAGTCAAATTAAAAGTCAACTTCTATTCACAAGTCCTAATCCTCTCCCATGGGAAGGATTAGAGTTAGTGACTAACAAGCCAACCAATAATGAACCAATTACAATTGAACTCTTGAGTATTCTAACTCAAGGTTCTCCTTTTAATCATCTCCCAATCAAGTTGAGGGACTACCCCATAATCGCAATTGTAGACTTCACAGAATCAATGGGAGAAATAAGAGAAGACATAATAAATAGTAGTGAAAGAGATCAATTAAAAATAAAAATAGTTTTGTATTAATAAACTATGAAAATAATCCAATGTGAACTCTGGAAAAAACTAAGAATATGGAAGAGTAAATGAAAAGTAAATAACAAACTATATTGACCAGTACCGGAGGTAGACTCTTCTCAAAGGCTAAAGCCAAAATTCTTTAAAATCCTAATTTATGAATGTTCAAGTCAGAAACCTAGGGGAGGAGTAAAATTAGATCTAAAAACTTGAAATTGTGTGGAATGAATTATTATTTTGTCTGTGCATGTTCCCTGGCTTTAATCTGTGCTTCTGGGCTGAAAACTGGGTTAAAATGCGGCCAGAGTCTGTGCTAGCGACTTCTGAAATTCTGCAGATCGCGCACGTCACGTGGTTGCATCGTTCACGCGTTCGCGTCACTCAGCGTTTCTCGTACCACGCGTGCGCGTCGTCCACGCATTCGCGTCATTCGTGCAGCTTCCAATCCGCGCGGTCGTGTCAGGCACGCGAGCGCGTCACTCTGATTTCTTCCATTTCGCGCGGTCGCGTGAGCCATGCGACCGCGTGACTTCTCGCTGGTCATCTCCTTAATTCCTTGTGTTCCTTCCATTTTTGCACGCTTCCTCTTCATTCCTTACGCCATTTCTGCCCTATGAAGCCTGAAACACTTAACACACAAATTACGGCATCGAATGGTACGAATGAAAATAAAAATATACAACTAAAAGGTCTTTAGGAAGCAAGTTTTCAATCATAGAATATTTTTAGGAAGGAATTATAAATACATGCAAATCATATGAATAAGTGGGTGAAAACCTGATAAAACCACACAATTAAACACAATATGAATAACAAAATAGTGGTTTATCAACCTCCCCACACTTAAACATTAGCATGTCCTCATGCTAAGTTGAAGGAGATAAATGTGAATGAATAGTAACATGTAAGACTCATGCAATGCAACTTATATACATATGAATGCAACTATATGATTTTGTCTACATGATTTAAAATAGATAAGTTCTCGAAGACAAAACATGGGGCAGATTTCACTAATTCAATTCATATTGTAACAGTAGATAAATTTGTAAGAAGATAGCTCGTGAAAGCAGGAAATACAGGACTGAGCATTGAACCCTTACTGTTGGTGCGTGTGCACTCTAATCATCTCTAGTATATGGGGTAATCACTCTATCCTTCTCTAATCATGCCCTTCGAAAATTTTGTTTTTCACCTAACCAATCAACAATTTTAAAATGCCCATGCAAACATCATGAGGTCTTTTCGTGGTTGTAATGGGGCTAAGGTAAGGATGAGGATACACATATGGCTAAGTGAGCTTATACATTGAATCTTTAATTAACCTAAGCTCTCACCTAACATACATATATTCAATATAATTTCAACATTCATCTTAGCTACCCAAAATCTCCTTTTCACATTCCATATTCATGCATCAACCTTTATTTTAATTTTATTACATGTGCATTGATTATTAAACTCTGACTTATCATTGGGGTGATTTTGTCCCCTTATTTACTAACATAAAGGAAAATTTTTTTTTAATAGGTGATCAATGCACATAGATTTGTAATGTTCTTTTATGGTTTCACATGAATAGGTACCCAATTTTCCTTTATTTCATCATGACATATTCTCTTATTACCCTTTATTCCCATAATTTTCCCATACGTAGTTCACACACATTCTATCTTAAGCTAACCAAAGATTCAATTGGGATTTTTCATTGTTTTTCTGCTTAAGGCTAGTAATGTGGTAAAATATAGAATAAATGGGATAAACAACGGCTCAAAGTGGTTAACAAAGGTAATTAAAAGGGTTGGCTTATTTGGGATATGTGAGCTAAACAAACAATGGCCTCAATCATATGCATGCATATAACACATTAACATTGGACATATAGGATAAAAAAAAATTTAGATTACAGTCATAGAGAAGAAAACACACGAGAAATAAAAATGTTTATGGTTAAATAGTGCAACCATGTATTTAGGTTCAAAGTCTCACGGGTTGTGTGTTCTTTTAGCTCAAAAATCCTGTTCCAATTTCAACTTCAAACAAATTTAACATAATTGTTTTGATTTAAATTAGTGAAATTTTAAAAAAATATATGGTCTTAAAAGAAACTTATTATCTTTTTAGTTAGGTAGAACATGCATGCAATTAACCTACTACTATGCAATCTATCTTATTCTAAAGAAAAAGAAATTGGTGTTAGGGGGAAAGAATTACCTCCGGAAGTCAGGTACTGACCGACCTCCCCACACTTAAGGCTTTGCACCGTCGTCGGTGCCATCTGTCAGGAACAAGGGTGGGCTGGTGGCAGTACCTCCACAGTTGGGACCATCATGGCTCCCTGTGCCGGTAAAGAAAGTGGAGTCCGGAGTGCCTGGGTCCTCGTCAGGTCTGTGGTTACCTGTGAGTAGCTCATTGAGGTAGTTGAATCGGCGGTGGTTGCGGCGCTCTCGTAGCTTTGCTTTCTGGTCTTGTTGGTCCAACTTCTTCAGTATTTGATGCAGCAACTGACGAGTAGATAGTGGAATATCTGTAGCATCTTATGTGGACTGGCTGGTAGTGACAAGTGGTGGCCTGAGATATCTCCCGTTAGGGACGTACTGATCATCCCGTGGAAGTATGGCTTTGGTGTCCCCAACTCTGTAGGAGACTCCGGCTGCTGAGACAAGATCTGAGACCAAGGCAGGGAAAGGAAGGTTGCCCGCGATTTGCACATATCCCAAAGCATTCCAGATGTGTCTTGGTAGATTTAGAGGCTGGTCTGTGAGGATGCACCATAGTAGAACGGCCATGTCTGCGGTGAAGGAGGACTCATGAGTGCTCGAAAAGATGTAATGGGACATAATCTGTGCCCATACGTGAGCCTCTAAGGTGAGTGCGAAAGCCAAGATCCTCTTAGGATGGGAACGATGGTATCCAAAGATCCATTTGCTGCCAGGTTGTGCGATAACTCTGAGAACAGCGTCCCAGTCAAATTCGTACGCCTGGCGCTTGAGTGCGGCTTCTTGAAATGCGTCCAATCCTTCTAGAGCAGGGGAAAGATTTAGGGCTCACTGAATGGCCTCTTCTGTAATGGGGACTTGCTTCTGACGGACATAAACAGACTGCAGGGTCGGCAGGTGGAAATTGCAGTAGAACTCAACTACCCAGGAAAGATTAACCTATCATAGCTGTCTCTGTATGAATCCCCAATGTCTTTGTGCAATCTGCAGCTCAACAAATTCGGCAATACGAGGTGGAAGGATAAGAAGGTGTTCGTTGTTGTAATTCTGGGCTGCCAGAATAGGGAACATCTTCTCACAGTAATGATTGGGAAATTGTGTAGTGTCCTTTGCTGGGAAGGCTTTCTCCTTTTCATCGACCTTTATAATCCTTTTGATTCTTTTTGTTGAGGGCTTAACTACAGTTGAAGATGGCTCTGCCACTAATGCTCTTTTAGTTCCTTTCCTTACTGTGGATTTGGGGGTAGCTTTCTCCTTGCCTTTCTTGGTGGCGTCCTGAAAGGAAACGAGTAAAGACATGACTATTTCAAGGGTTATAGCAAGGAAAAGAATGGGAAAGGTGGTAATCAATGCACAGGAAAGGATAATGATGTGAACACATGGTCATGACTACATGTGGCAAATTAACGATGGAAATATAGCAAGTGCATGTGGTGACAGTTAAATGCAAGGTGTTTATTGGCATGCCGACAAGGGCATGAGTAGCATAGATCAAGCATTCAATGTCCAAGTTAGATTACCCAGTCTTTCAAACAAACAATATGCTTGTAATAACAATTATATTTAATTAATAAAATATAAGAAGGGTTTTGTGAAAAGTAGGCATTTAGAGTAGTAGAGTGAAAGAAATCTAAAAATAGTGCAAAATGCCATATGGGCGTTTTCACAAACACATAACATGCATGTTAAATAAGGAATGAAAAATATGAACTGGAACATGCAAGTAACCCTATAAAAATAATATATAATTGTTAAACAAGTCCTTAACAATTCACAAGCAACATATAAAAATAATGACCCAAATAAATCTCCAATACCAAGAGGAGGAAGAGGAAAGAAAAAGAAAACATGGATAGGGAAAGTAGAAGAGAAAGAAAGAGAAAACATGAAAATAAGAAGAAGAATGAAAAAGTAGGGAGGGGAGAAGAGAAGAAAAGACCTTGATAATGGTGGTAGGAAAGAGGGGTAGAAGAGAGAAAGAAGGGAGGAAGAAGGAGGGGGAAAAATAAAATAGGAATGGGATGAGAAAAGAAAAGATAATCTGGCATATTTGAATAAGTTGGGTGGCGCGAGTGATGTGGACGCGTGGGGCACGCGGTCGCGTGGAAAGCCCTTAATTGAAATGACACGGACGCGTGACATGATTTGCGCTAGTGGCGCGAGGGCAGCTTCGCGCTCGCACAACTCTCTGTACAAATTATGTTTTGCCAAAATTTAGGGTGACGCGGATGCGTGGATGGCCAGATTGATAAAATGGCGCGGACGCGTGGGGCACGCATTCGCGTAGCAGGGCTTGTGCGACTAGTATAAGTGCAGCCTAAGTCCAGCTCAACTCTCGGCCATACACCCTTTTTACGTCGATTTATAGGGCACGCATTCGCGTGGGTGACGCGGACGCGTGGGAGACCTTTTTCCCACATGATGCGGACAAGTGGGCGGCGCGGTCGCGTGGGACAATGTGTGGCACAGGCACGCCTCCAGCCACACTCTCGCGTTACTCCCTGTTTCTTTTCTTCTCGTGTCTAAGGCACCTATGAAGGGGACGCGTCATCGACGCTATCGCGTCGTGTGCTCTCTTTTTGTTTATATAAAAATGCAATATGCAGTATGTGGATGGGATGCAGAAGATAGGCATTAGTACTGAGAAGAGTTATTGACGAAGGAAGGTAAGGAGAAGGGGAGGAACGATCATACCATGGTGGGTTGTCTCCCACCCAGCACTTTGCTTTAACGTCCTTAAGTTGGACACTCCACTAGCTCAGTCTTCTGCTGTGGGTGGATCTTCCAAGAGGAAGATCTTTAGTTCCTGGTTTTTTGCCATCATTTCGCCATGCAATAATTTCAAGCGATGTCCATTGACTTTGATAAGTTCAGAGCTTGAAGGATGGCTTATGTGAAAGACTCCGTATGGTTCCACCTTCTCTACTTGATAGGGGCCATCCCATCTGGATCTCAGCTTGCATGGCATGACTCGCTTTCTGGAGTTGTAAAGTAGGACTAATTCGCCAAGTTGGAATTCTCTTCTCTTAATGCTCTTGTCATGCACAGCCTTCACTCTCTCTTTATACAACCTGGAATTTTCATAAGCTTCTAGGCGAAGGCTCTCTAATTCTTGCAGTTGCAACTTCCGTTCAGCTCCGGCTCTCTCATAGTTCATGTTGCATTCCTTTACCGCCCAGAAGGCCTTATGTTCCAACTCAACTGGGAGATGACAGGCTTTTCCATAAACCAAGCAGAAAGGACTCATCCCAATCGGTGTCTTGTATGCTGTCCGATATGCCCAAAGCGCGTCTTGGATCCTGATGCTCCAGTCCTTCCTATGAGGCTTGACTACCTTTTGTAGTATGCACTTTATCTCTCTGTTAGACACCTCTGCTTGCCCATTAGTCTGGGGGTGATAGGCTGTTGATACTTTATGAATTATCCCATGCCTTTTTAGTAAACATGTTAGTCTCCTGTTACAAAAGTGAGTGCCTTGGTCGCTCACGATTGCTCGTGGTGATCCAAAGCGACAAATAATATGGTTTCTAACAAAGGAAACAACAGTGGTAGCATCCTCAGTACGGGTAGGAATGGCTTCCACCCATTTAGAAACATAATCTACAGCTAACAGTATATAAAGGTGGCCATTAGAATTTGGAAATGGACCCATGAAGTCAATGCCCCAAACATCAAAAATTTCACAGAAAAGCATAATTTGTTGAGGCATTTCATCCCTCTGGGATATATTACCAAACCTTTGGCATGGAGGACAAGATTTACAAAGATCAGCAGCATCTTTAAAAAGAGTAGGCCACCAGAATCCACAGTCTAAAACTTTTCTAGCAGTTCGTTGAGGGCTAAAATCTCCTCCACTCTCAGATGAGTGGCAGGCCTCTAAAATGGACTGGAATTCTGATTGAGGTACACACCGTCTAATTACCTGGTCAGCACCACACCTCCATAGATATGGGTCATCCTATACTTTGGACTCGCTTTTCAGCTTGTCTCTCTGATGCTTATTGAAATCGGGAGGAAACGTATAGCTAACTAGATAATTAGCTACAGGTGCATACCAAGGGGCTACATAAGATAATGCTTGTAAGCTATCAAATGGGAAATTATCATTGATAGGAATGGAGTCATCTTTAATGTGCTCAAGGTGACTCAAGTGGTCAGCCACTAAATTTTGTTTACCACGCCTATCTTTAATTTCCATGTCAAATTCTTGCAATAGTAGCATCCAACATATTAGCCTTGGTTTAGACTCCTTTTTAGCTAATAAATATTTTAGAGCTGCATGATCTGAGTACACTACTACCTTAGTACCAAGTAAATAGGCTCGGAATTTATCCAGAGCAAAAACAATAGCTAGAAGCTCTTTTTCAGTAGTAGTGTAATTAGATTGAGCAGCATCTAAAGTCTTAGATGCATAAGCAATTACAAAAGGGTCGTTACCTTCATGTTGAGTCAGTGCTGCTCCTACTGCATGATTGGAGGCGTCACACATGATTTCAAATGGTTGACTCCAGTCTGGTCACCTCACAATCGAAGCATGAGTTAAGGCGGTCTTTAGCTTATCAAACGCTTGTTTGCAATTCTCACTGAACTCGAACTCAATATCTTTCTGCAGTAGTCTGGACAAGGGTAGTGCTACCTTACTGAAGTCCTTAATGAATCTCCTGTAAAAACCTGCATGGCCAAGGAACGAATGAACTTCTCTCACAGAGGAGGGGTAAGGTAAACTATAAATAACATCCACCTTTGCTGGGTCTACAGAGATACCAGTTTTAGAAACAATATGTCCTAGAACAATACCTTGTTTTACCATAAAATGACACATTTCAAATTTAAAACAAGGTTTGAACTAACACACCTGTCCAATACTTTAGACAAACTATCCAAGCAAAGGTTAAATGAATCACCATAAATGCTAAAGTCATCCATAAAAACTTCCATACAAGTTTCAATGAGATCAGATAAAAGACTCATCATACACCTCTGGAAAGTAGCTGGTGCATTGCACAAGCCAAAAGGCATTCTTTTATAAGCATAAGTCCCAAAAGGACATGTAAAGGTAGTATTTTCTTGATCCTCAGGAGCTATATGGATTTGAAAATAACCTGTATAACCATCTAAAAAGTAGTAGTGAGATTTACCTGACAGGTGATCAAGCATCTGATCAATGAATGGCAAGGGATAATGATCTTTGCGAGTGGCTTGGTTAAGACGCCTGTAGTCAATGCAAACTCTCCATGCGTTTTGCACTCTGGTTGTCAGAAGTTCTCCTTGCTTATTTCTTATTGTTGTGACTCCAAACTTATTGGGCACCACTTGTACTAGGCTGACCCATTCACTATCTGAAATGGGGTAAATGATATCTGCTTCAAGTAGTCTGGTTACTTCCTTCTTGACAACTTCCAAAATGGTGGGATTCAATCTTCTCTGAGGTTGATGGACAGGCTTTGCTCCTTCTTCTAAGAATATTCTATGCTCACAAACTTGAGGGTTGATGCCTACTATATCCGCCAAGCTCCATCTAATCGCTTTCTTATGCGTCCTCAATACACTAAGCAGTTGTTCTTCTTGTTGGGAAGTGAGCTCCCTTGCAATGATAACTGGGAACTTCTGCTTGTCCTCAAGGTATGCATACTTGAGGTGTGGAGGAATGGGATTTAATTCCATTTTCTGCACATGGTTTGGTTCTGGATTCTCTGGGGTTGGTGAAAATGGTTATGAATCTTCAGTATGTTCAGAGGGTGTCCCCACACTTGGATCTTGCTCTAGGTGACTCTCTTCCATTTCTTCTTGGTGATTTGCAGCTATAATCTCATCAATTATGTCACATTGGAATATGGAGTGATCTTTTGGGGGATGCTTCATAGCTTCATCTAGATTGAAGCTCACTCTTCTGCCATCTACCTCAAAGAAATAGGTTCCCAAAAAGGCATCCAGCTTGAATTTTGATGTCTTCAAAAACGGTCTACCAAGCAGGATTGACGAAGGTCTCCCTGAGTCATTTTGGGGCATCTCCAGAATATAAAAGTCAATGGGAAACGTGAGCCCCTTAATGCTCACCAATACATCTTCAGCAATTCCAACCACTGTGATAATGCTTTTATCTGCTAACACAAAACGAGCTGCCGACCTTTTTAAGGGAGGGAGCCTTAAAGCATTATATATAGACAAGGGCATAATACTCACGCATGCTCCTAAATCACACATACAGTCAAAAAATATCACACCTCCAATGGTACAGTTAACCATGCATGGGCCTGGGTCACTACATTTTCAAGTATATTTCCCATTAAAGCAGATATAGAACTACCTAAAGGAATAGTTTCTAATTCATTAATTTTATCTTTATGTATGCACAACTCTTTTAGAAACTTTGCATATTTAGGCACTTGCTGAATAACATCAAAAAGGGGAACAGTTACCTCAACCTTTTTGATGATCTCTACCATTTTGGGATCAAGTTCCAACTGCTTTCTGGGCTTCTTAGTAAGGTGTGGAAATGGAATAGGAGTGGCGTCCTTTATAGCTTCAGCTTGCTGGGGTTTTGCATTCCTTGGTTGGGCTGCTTCTGCTTCAGCCATGTATTATGCTTCATTTTCTTCTTCAACATCCTCTACCTCAACCGTGTCCACAGTTGGGCCGTGTTTTGATGGGCTTGATTCCTCTGGATTCCTCTCTTGCAGTGTGGTTCCAGATCGCAGGGTAATGGCATTGATGCCACCATTGGGGTTAGGTAATGGTTGAGAGGGGAGTCCACCAGAGCTTGAGGACTGGTTGTTAGAGTTATTCAGTGATCCAATCTGTGAGATAAGGGCTTGCAAGGTATAGTTCAAACCATTTAGAGTAGAAGTAAGGTTATTCTCCATGGCCTGCTATCTCTAATTAATAGATTGTAGTAACTCATCATTATGAGATGAAGAGGGATAAGTAATCTGAAGGGTCTACTGAGATGCTTAAGGCTGCCTTAGATGAGGTGCTCTGTAGGCCTGATTCTGATATGATTGTTATCTCTGCCTTTGGTTTTCATTGTTATCTCTGCCTCCTCTGTTATGATTGTCTCTCCACCCTGCTTAGAATTATCTCTCCAGCCTTGGTTGGGGTTATCCTGCCATCCATGGTTATTGCCGCCACCTTGATTGTACCCTTGATTGGGGCGGTCATAGAAGTTGTGGGTGGCTACCACAGTGTGGTCTTCCTATTGGAGTTGCGGACACTCATCAGTATAATGACTGTAATCGGCATAGATTTTGCATACTCTTTGTGGAACCAATGTTGGCTGTACTGTGGTAGAGAAGGCTGAACTTGCTGAGCTGGTTGTTGACTTAGTTGCATCTGCTTCAGTAAGTTGGTCATTTCACATAAGCTCTGAGTTATAGCAATAGTCTCTTTGCTATAGGATACCTCTGTAATAGCTCTTGACCGACTTTGTTTCTGTCTGTGATTTCTAGTAGATTCAGCTAAGTCGCAAATCAATTGCCATGCCTCATCCGTAGTCTTTTACTTTTTCATAGACTTATTGCTAGCACCTTCCAATGTGGTCTTATCTTATGATTTCATGCCCTGTGTGAAGTAACCGAGCAACACTATCTTGTCAATCTTTTGGTGGGGACATGCTTCTAGAAGATTATTGAAGCGCTCCCAATATTCGTAGAGAGTCTCAGATTCATCCTGAACGATCATGGAAATGTCTCTCCTTAGTTTATCAGTAACCTCAGCTGGAAAGAATTTCTCCAAGAATTCTCTTCCAAGCATATCCCAGTTAGAAATAGTTGCTCCGGGTTGAGTGTAGTACCACTCTTTTGCCTTTTCCTCAAGAGATAATGAGAAGGCTTTTAGTAGAATAGAAGTTTCATCAGTACCATCACGCTTAACAGTAGAACAAGCTGTCTAAAAATCCCTAAGGTGCTTGATAGGCTCTTGAGCAAGTAAGCCATGAAACTTGGGCATCAAGTTGAGTAGTGCAGTCTTTATTTCAAAGTCCACAGCCACCTCTGGGTGGTGTGCCCGGAATGGCTGTAGTGTAAAATCAGGGGCTCTTTGCTCCTGGATAGTGACTCTCCTAGGTGCTGCCATGTCACCTGCACGTAAAGCAACTGGATTAGTAGAAAGGGAGCTGGTTTCTTCCTTAGATGACGTTTCAGATTCGTCCTCGGAGATGACTATCCGACGCCGAGCTTGCCTTATGCGTGAAATAGTTCTTTCAATCTCAGGGTCAAATACTGGCAAGTTTGGATCAGGAAGTGAACGCGTCATTTAACGAAAGAAATGTGCAGCTCATAGTAACAAAAATAAAAAGAAAAATGCAATTAAATAAATTCCAATCAATAAATTAGCACACTATTGCAACTCCCCGGCAACGTCGCCAAAAATTGACGTGAGCGAAAATTGGCAGTTAAAAATTAATTATAAAAATGGCGTTGCAAGTACAGTTCTTAACCGGCAAAAATCCACTCGTCAATTTAGAAAAGGGTTGTCACAGAATTTAGAAATAAAATACTAGGAGTATGAGACTCAGGTCGTCTCCCAATGAGTTGCAGGAAGATGTGCTCTTTTATCAATAAAAGGTTTTCAAAAACGGCTGTGAATTTGATGAGCGGAAAATTAAATTAGAGAATTTATATGACTTAAATAAAATATTGACCGGGAGAAGATTAATTGGAAGTTCTATCCTTGTTAGAATTTTATCAAGAGCAATTAATAATTAGTCATTGTTTACATTTAGTTAACCCTCAACGAATGAAGGAAAGTCAAATTAAAAGTCAACTTCTATTCACAAGTCCTAATCCTCTCCCTTGTGAAGGATTAGAGTTAGTGACTAACAAGCCAACCAATAATGAACCAATTACAATTGAACTCTTGAGTATTCTAACTCAAGTTTCTCCTTTTAATCATCTCCCAATCAAGTTGGGGGATTACTCCATAATCGTAATTGTAGACTTCACAAAATCAATGGGAGAAATAAGAGAAGACATAATAAATAGTAGTGAAAGAGATCAATTAAAAATAAAAATAGTTTTGTATTAATAAACTATGAAAATAATCCAATGTCAACTCTGGAAAAACTAAGAATATGGAAGAGTAAATGAAAAGTAAATAACAAACTATATTGACCAGTACCGGAGGTAGACTCTTCTCAAAGGCTAAAGCCAAAATTCTTCAAAATCCTAATTAATGAATGTTCAAGTCAGAAACCTAGGGGAAGAGTAAAATCAGATCTCAAAACTTGAAATTGTGTGGAATGAATTATTGTTTTGTCTCTGCATGTTCCCTGGCTCTAATATGTGTTTCTAGGCCGAAAACTGGGTTGAAATGCGGCCCAGAATCTATGCCAGCATCTTTTGAAATTCTGCAGATCACGCACATCACGCGGCCACGTCGTCCATGCGTTCGCGTCACTCAGCGTTTCTCGTACCACACGTGCGCGTCGTCCATGCATTCCGTCATTCGTGCAGCTTCCAATCTGTGCGGTCGTGTCAGGCACGCGAGCGCGTCACTCTAATTTCTTCCATTTTGCGCGGTCGCGTGAGCCATGCGACCGCGTGACTTCTCGATGGTCATCTCCTCAATTCCTTGTGTTCCTTCCATTTTTGCACGCTTCCTCTTCATTCCTTATGCCATTCCTGCCCTATGAAGCCTGAAATACTTAACACACAGATCACGACATCGAATGGTACGAAGGAAAATAAAAACATACAACTAAAAGGTCTTTAGGAAGCAAGTATTCAATCATAGAATATTTTTAGGAAGGAATTATAAATACATGCAAGTCATATGAATATGTGGGTGAAGACCTGATAAAACCATACAATTAAACACAATATGAATCACAAAATAGTGGTTTATCAATAAGCAAGGTTTAAGTTTGGTCGTGTGATCACAAGTCATCTTGTGCTAGTTTTACTAGCATTTTTCCTTGCTTTTATTAGGTTTATTACACTTTCTTGCATGCTAAGTAATTAATTGGAGTGTAATCTTATATTTACCTTAACCCAATCAAACATTGTTGATTTTATGCAAAATCAGGAGATTTATGCACAATTTAGTTGATTATTATGAATGATGCAAAACCTTGTGATTTTGGCTAGGCTTTGATTGCTTGATTGGTTGATTTCAGGTGCAAAATGATGAAAAGAAAAAGGCAGAGAAGCAAGGTTTAGACGAATGCTGCATTCATTTGATGAACGCTACGTTCACATACGACGCGCATGCATACAAGGCGCTTCAGCGTGGATGAGCAATTTGGAAATCCACGCGTACGCACGCATGGCGCGCACGCGTGGATTGAGGATTAACGTTCATAAGAAATGAACGCTACTTTCACTTGGAGTGAACGCCTACGATACTTTCAGAGTTTGAATTCGAAAGATGGGAATCGACGCGCACGCGTGCATGACGCGTTCGTGTCGATATGACAAAAGTAGTGAGGGGCGCAGACGTGTACATGACGCTGGACGCAGAAGTGACATTTCATCATCCACGCGCTCGTGCACAGGACGCGCACGCGTGAAGAGCGTTCATAGCACGAACGTAGCATTTAGTTTGTGAAGCTACCAAGGATGCGGATGAACGCATGGTACGCACAAGCATGGTTGAGACAGAAGGCAGCATGGACGCGCATGCACACAGTACGTGCACACGTCGATGGGGAAAAACACAAGGGACGCACACGCATATAGGGCGCGCACGCGTCGGTGAATGAAAGCAGCGTTCACTTTGAAAACGCTACGTTCTCCTAAAGCAAGCCCCAACCACACCAGCTGATAACCCATTCTGATCCATTTCATCAAAGGCCAGAAAGCCCACTCCAAGTGTCGGGATGACTAATTTAGAATGTGTATAAATAGGGGAAAATTCAATTTTCAAGGGGGTCCTTAGATCATTTTTCATTTTTTTGCTTCCTTTTAGTTTTCCTTAAGAATTTAGATCTGAGTTAAATTTCTTTTTATGTTCTTCTTCTTCTTCTGCACTTTATTTTCTGTTTTGGGTACTAGAGCAATGATGAACTAAACCCCACCTTCATTAGAGGGAGGAGCTCTATTGTAATTCCCATGAATAAATAAAATTCTTCTTCTTCTCGATTCATCTTTGTAGCTATTAGGTACCTTCTGTTTCAATTTAGAATTCTTCACTCTGGAAAGAGGTTGAATTCATGAATGCTTGTGTGAGCCTCAGAAGAAGAATCACTTGCATTAGAATTGGAGCTCTATCCTTTACTATCAACACCATTTTGAAGGAATTGAGATCTTGAGGGTTAGTGTGGCTTATGGATGAGAGATTTGTACTTAACCTCTTCTCATGACAATTAGATCAAGGAATTGGCAAGATTGATTGTGATTTGAGAGATTGCATTGCCAAGAATTTGGGATACAATCAATTTCAATCTGCCATAGATCTACTAGATGTTTGAGAAATGAGTTGAGACCCAATTGATTCATGAAGGATTATAGAATCTCCAATCCCTGATGAATCACTTTCTTTGAATTTCCTTCACTTTGATTCCTCTGCACTTACTGAAAGTTACATTTATTAGTTTTATTTAATTCCTAATACCCAAATCCCCTTTTTATTCATGAAATTTAAGTTTTCTTGTACTTTTAATTTCTGCACTTTAAGATTCAGCTATTTACTTTTCTTGCACTTTACACTACAAGAAAACACGTCTTTTGCCACGCTTTTAAAGCGTGGTAAAAAGCTAAAAAAAGCGTGGCGATAGCTTTTCGCCACGCTTTTTGAGCTATCGCCACGCTTTCGAAAGGGTGGCCTATCAAAGGGTGGCGGTTGCTCAATCGCCACGCTTTTTGCAACCTATTGTCACACTTTTTGTTTGCCATGCTTTTTTACAAACTGCCACTTGGAAAAGCATGGCTGTAGGTGGGAAATACGGCCACGCTTTAAAAGCGTGGCGATAGGTAGAGATATGGCCACATTGTAAAAGCGTGGCGGTAGGGCAGATCTGGCCACGCTTTTCATGCGTGGCAGTAGACCAGATATGGCCACGCTTGTAAAGCGTGGCAAAACAGGAGATAAGGCCACGCTTTTAAAGCGTGGCAAAAGGGGAGGTACGGCCATGCATGTAAAACGTGGCGAAAGCGTGGTAGTAAAGGAGGTATGGCCACGCTTGAAAAGCGTGGCGAAAAAGCTTAGATACAGCCACGTTTTCTAAGCGTGGCAATAGACAGAGATATGGCCATATGGCCACGTTTTTAAAGTATTCCAACTTTCATAAAATTGTCACCAAAATAAGTGTGTGATCACATAACAACATACACTAACAAAATACCAAAAGTGAAAATCATAACTACTCATGAATTCCTACTACATGAATTAGAATTCCTAATCAAAGTCTTCTTCAAAATACCAAAAGCGAAAGTCATAACTTCTCATGAAATTTCTAATACATGAATTAAAATTCCTAATTAATCAAAGTCTTCTTGTACTTCATGCCAAGATATAAAAACTTCATGTATCATTGCAAGGTAAATTGTTTTGACCTGTGCCCTACAAAATAAAAAACACAAATGAACAACGACAAATGAAAAATGGATGATGCAGTAAACTTCAGCCCACTAATTTTTCTAACAATCAGATTTGACATCAAACTTAATTTTTGTAACATAAAAAGCGTTCTAACAATCAGATTTAATTTTGCTACATATATCCACTAATCTGCACAAGGATTCTGAAAATCTCCTTTATATTTGATATCGAACAAATATCTTATTGTTCAATAAATAAATCTAATTTATAGCATCAATAAAAACGTGATACAACATTCATGTTCTTTCACAACACACTGAAATTTGAATCGTGCATTCAGAATTTTCAGATAGAAGGAACCAATAAGTGAAATAAGTGAAAAAGAAGATGCAAACCGAACAACAATGGCAACTAGTTCAAACCTTCCAAGTTCTTTCCAACAATGCAAAACTTAACTCTTTCCACTAGTCATAGTTATTCAAAATCATATTAGAACCTTCCAAGTTCGAATTCAGCAACAACAAACAAAATTGAAGTACTTGGTTATATTCCAACATTTTTATTAATAAAAATATTATAATTTTACCTACATCATCTTTGTGTGGAATGTGAGTTGATTCGGAGGAGCGAGGAGTATTTTTTGCTCTGCTACTTGAGGTATCTAAAGGAGAATCTTGTGCAGCTTGAACTAAGGCTGTTACCTCTTCATCACTCATTCCAGGGTTGAGTTGGTGCACCAATACCTTTAATAAACCACATACACCATCCATCTTCTTCTCTAATGATAAGACCTTAGTGTTATATTCAAATTTTATGTGGCAAATCTCCTCATATTTTTTAAGAGAGCTTCTTGTAATCGAAGCCCCATAACAACGAACTCGACCTGGTTGGTCCTTTCATAACACTCCTACAAATGCATCCTCTTTATTTTCTCCTGCTTTTAAGCAGTTCTAAAGTTCAGTCTATCAAAAAGCAACAACCAATAAGGTTCAAAGTCATATTAACTTAATTTAGATAGAAATCACATCAGAATTCATGATGTACATATCCAAAATACAAATACAAACAACTCACAATTGTGGCTTGTGTTTTAGCATCAATTTCTTTTCCTTTTTTACTTGTGCGAGTTGCTATGAAAACTTCAGCCCTTGATGGTTTTTCACTGTTCTCTTTAGAGTCGCGCTAGAGTAAACAGAGAAAAGTTTACATGAAGCATACTAACTAGGCAACTACACCATGAATACATATAAAAGAGAAATCACAAAGAATAAGTTATATTACCAGCGGCTTACGCACTATTCCAAAATTTATGGATCCCATTCGGTGAGGACATGTTTGTTTCAACCTATTTTCAGTATTCTTAGCAGAGATAGCCTAAATATAAAGAATCAACCTAAGTTTAGGAAGATGAAGAATCAATGATAGTATGCTAGATGCTATAGGAAGAAATAAAAAGCAATATTACCTTGATGGCCGGAAGACTCCAATACCGAATTAGTTTGCGAAATTGAACCTCGGGAATATCTAATGGTCGGTTCTTTATCATTTCTTTCTTTCTGTTGTACTTTACGAAATGCTCTTTTTTTATTTCTCTCTTATATTTTTTCCATGCACCACAAAATCCCCGCATTACCCACGGCTTTGAACTTATGCGAAGAGTGAACTTTTGCTATGCAAACACGACACATTAGAATATCAACGGTTAGTACAAATAATGTGACAAATAAATTAACAAAAAATTATCTATAATGCCATATTTACATACATTAGCATACTCGCACATGTCCTCTTTGAGTTTATTAGGCACACCATGCCAACTAGTATATAACAAAGTCACAAAACGAGGGTTTCTAACTGTTGTGCCCAATAGTTGGTTGAGGTCAGATACAACCTCGTTGGTTGGACCTACAGGCTTCCCTTGAAAAAATACCACCTCCCGTCGATCATTAAAATCTGTGGCATGAAGCTTTTTGCACGTAGTTTTTCCAAGGGTTTTCTTCTTTATTGTGCCTAAGTCCGAATAAAATAACATAATTCAATTGAGAAGTAATATAAGCTCTAATTAGACAATTAACTAAACAAGAAAAGTACCTTCATTACTAGTTTGTCCTCCACTACCCACATCATTTGCATTATCATCAAGCTCATTTTCTTTATCTTCCTCATCTTCTTCATCTTCCAAATTTATCCCATGTACCTTAAAATACATGTCAAGACTCATTCCTTTTTTATTTGAAGTTGCACTCATCTCGCTTGTATCTTCTCCGTCATCATCAAATTTATGTCATTTTGATCCATTGCATCAGGTTCAGCAGTCCTTTGATTCCTAGTTTTAGAGTTCTTTTCAACTTCAAACATTGTCTCATTTCCATTATGCGTGCATTCTTGAAAAAGTGCAGTTGGTTGAGCCTTCCTTGTCTTCTTCGGAGTCCTAACTTGCTCTTCAAATGCATCCTCCACTATTGTGTGGGTTGTTTGCTTGTTGGATCCTTTGGAGCTTGAGCTTGCAAGGTAGCCTTGTTATTTTCAGCCATGAACCTTTCTCTCTTAATATTGTATTGTTTTAGCAATTCAGCACTTGACTTCACTTGTGTAACCTCAAAGGAATTGTTTTTTTTTTTGGGCTTTTTCCTTTCATTTTTTGGCCTAAGGTAAGTATCCGCTTTCTTTTAATGATCTCCCCTTTCTCTATTCTGCATACACAAAATAATAACAATGAATAAAATGCTAATTAAATAATAATTAGATGAGCATAATCAACTGAAGCAAGTAATTAACTAAGCAAAACAACTAAGGAAAGTGGGTTGTTTAGGATTCTACTGATGCATGTGGAAACTGTCTCTCAACAAATTTCCTTCGGCAAGTGTACCGAATTTGTCGTCAAGTAAAAACTCACAATAGATTGAGGTCGAATCCCACATGGATTGATTGATCAAGCAACCTTAATTAGAAGAACGTTCTAGTTGAGCAAATTCAGAATTTGGGTTGAGATTTGCAGAAAATAAAATGGCGAGAATGTAAATAACAGAAAAAGTAAATGCTAGAACTAAAGGGCTGAAAGTAAATGACTGGAAGTAAATTGCAGAATTGTAAATGGGAATGGGGTGTTTGCTCATGAAAGTAAATGCAAAAATTAAAGAGAATGGGTGAGATCAGAATTGGGGAGTTCATTGGGCGTAGGAGATGTTGCAATTCTCCAGATCAAGTTCATTTTCATCTCTTCCACAATCAATTGATTGAATTACAATTTCTTGCAATTCAATCTCTCAAATCTTGATCAATAGCCAATTCCTTGGTCAATTGCTCATGAGAAGAGATGAAGTGTGGTCACTGATTATACCACATGCATTTCCCAAATCAAGTATTGAGAGGATTATAGTCACATATCCATCCAAACCCAATTCGGTCCAGCATGAGAAAGCATTTCTAGCTTGATCTCTTCATTCCTCTTTCAAGGTTCAGAAGAAATCCAAGTTTGAATAGCTCCTTTTCCAAGATAACTACCCAATGGGATGAAGATCAAAAGCTTTCAAGTAAAATCAAGAGAAAGGATAGAAGAAGAATAATGAAAATTAGTATTGATCCATCAACTTACAACAGAGCTCCCTAACCCAATGAAAGAGGTTTAGTTATTCATAGCTCTAGAAAATGAAAACAAAGATGGAGAATACATCATGGAACTAGAAGAGCAGAGTAAAATACAGAGAGTAGTGCTCTTTTCCCCCAACTTTAGCACCCCTAAATAATTCAAAGCTACTCCTATATATACTACTCTTCTCAACTTCTAGTTGGCTTTTCAAATCTTGGGCCTTTGGATCTTGAGTTTGAAGCAGTTCTCTTCTTCATTTGAGCTTGGTTTTACTTGCAGAGAGAAAGTGTGAAGTGGGCAGAGACTTTAGCTCAGGACGTTAGGGGTGTTAACGTTTTAGTGAAAGTATGAGTTCGAGAACGTTAGTGACACTCAACATTGTCACTAACGTTCCAATGTACCCCTTTGCCTCACGTTAGAGCCCACGTTAACTAGGTTAACGTGGCTTCTAACGTGGCCTTGCCAACCTTCGAGAACGTTAGTGACATTCAACATTGTCACTAACATTCCAATGTGCCCCTATGTCTCACGTTAGAGTCCACGTTAACTAGGTTAACGTGGCTTCTAACGTGGCCTTGCCAACCTTCGAGAACGTTAGTGACACTTAACATTGTCACTAACGTTCCAATGTGCCCCTATGTCTCACGTTAGAGTCCACGTTAACTAGGTTAACGTGGCTTCTAACGTGGCCATTCTTAGCCATCCCCAACGTTAGTGACAATGTTGAGTGTCACTAACGTTGGCTCATCTTTCACTCATCATCGTTAGCTTTCCACGTTAACTAAGTTAACGTGGCTCCTTGGGGTTTTGTGGTTGCTTCCAACGTTAGTGACAATGTTAGGTGTCACTAACGTTGTCGACCACCCTTGCCTCTTACGTTAGCTCCCACGTTAACCAGGTTGCAAAAGAATCCAAGTGCAATTGCATGATCACACAACAAAATCAGAATGAGCTAAACCGGATTAATCAAACAGAAATAAAATCAAATGAGATGAAAGGGGAACCTGGAAAGCAGGAAATTGGAGCAGAGGAAGGGAAGGGAAAACAGTAAAATCAGCAGCAGCCAATGATTAAGGATGTAATGAGCATGAATGCATAATAAGCACAAAGAATCGCAACAAGGAAACGAGTTGCTAACACATGGCATGAAGCAGCAACACTTATTAAACAGCACCAGTAAATAGCATGTTTCCCAGGTTCAAGCAAGCAGCAAACAGAATTCATATGACTTAACCAGTTCCACAAACTGAAATCATTGCAGTTCATATAATATGGACAAAGCAACAAGCAGAGCAGAACTCAGCAACAACAAACCAAGAAAAATTAATGAAATAGTAACACTTCCACAGCATCTATTTTGGACAATGAAAAAAAAATACAACAAACAGCAATCACAAGTCCAGAAATCAACACCAAAACAGCACAATAAACAAGTTCATCCAGGGCAGCTTTCAGAGGAAAGACAAATTCATTCCGAACAGCAGCAGTAAACAAAACAAAACCTACATCCACTAACCAGTCCAGATTCTCTAACCACCTATTCAACTAAACTAAATTAGTTGAACTAAACAAGCTAAACAGAATGAGCTAAACCAGATTAATCAAATAGAAATACAATCAAATGAGATGAAAGGGGAACCTGGGAAGTAGGGAATTGGAGCAGGGGAAGGGAAGGGAAAATAGTAAAATCAGCAGCAGCCAATGATTAAGGATGTAATGAGCATGAATGCATAATAAGCACAAAGAAACGCAACAAGGAAACGAGTTGCTAACACATGGCACGAAACAGCAACACTTATTAAACAGCAGCAGTAAATAGCATGTTTCCCAGGTTCAAGCAAGCAGCAAACAGAATTTATATGACTTAACCAGTTCCACAAACTGAAATCATTGCAATTCATATAATATGGACCAAGCAACAAGTAGAGCAGAACTCAGCAACAACAAACCAAGAAAAATTAATGAAACAGTTACACTTCCACATCATCTATTTTGGACAATGAAAAAAAATACAACAAACAGCAATCACAAGTCCAGAAATCAACACCAAAACAGCACAATAAACAAGTTCATCCAGGGCAGCTTTCAGAGGAAAGACAAATTCATTCCGAACAGCAGTAGTAAACAAAACAAAACCTACATCCACTAACCAGTCCAGATTCTCTAACCACCTAATTCAACTAAACTAAATTAGTTGAACTAAACAAGCTAAACAGAATGAGCTAAACCAGATTAATCAAACAGAAATAAAATCAAATGAGATGAAAGGGGAACCTGGGAAGCAGGGAATTGGAGCAGGGGAAGGGAAGGGAAAACAATAAAACAGGGTCTAGTAGTGGCTCTTAACAGAATCCTGGACAAGTGCCCCGAGAGTGCCATGCTAAAAAAGAATAAAGGTAACTAATTAGTTTAAATAAATGACATCATATCAAGTATTGATAAGTAAGACGATTGTTGATGTGTGGAAGATGATCCAACACAAAACTCACCGGCAAGTGTACCGGGTCGCATCAAGTAATAATAACTCACATGAGTGAGGTCGATCCCACAGGGATTGAAGGATCGAGCAATTTTAGTTTAGTGGTTGATTTAGTCAAGCGAATCAAGTTTTGGTTGAGTGGGTTGTATCTAACAGAAGCTAAATTGCTTGGAATATAAAGGGAGAAGGGAGAATTGCAGTAAATTAAAGAACAGGGAAAATAAACTTGCTGAATCTTAAAGAACAAGAAAGTAAATGACTGAAACTTAAAGTGCAAGAAATGTAAATTACAGTAACTTAAATGGCAAGGAATGTAAAAGGGATTCGAGGACTGGGATTGCAGAATCTAAACAAAGAGAAATTGGATTGCCACAATTAATAGAGCAGAAACTGAATTAGAAGCAATTAGAATTCAAACAGAAATTGAAATTAAAGTGCAGCAGGGTTCACAGAAGAACCAAAAGTAAATTGGGATCTCAGGACTCCAGAGACTAGGTAGCAGAGCCTAGATCTCAATTACCTTCCTAGATCCAAGTTCTCAAAGCAATTGACAAGAAAATAAAGAGGAAGCAGTAAAGGAAATTGAAATTAAACTCAATAGTGCAGAAAGATGTTTAAAGAGATTTTGAATGGAGATTGAGACAGAATTTCCTCAATTCTTCACACCCAAAACTCAAAACAAGGAAATTAAAAAGGCCTAAGCAAGAACGAGGAAGAAGAGAGATCAATTCTCCTCCCCAATTCTCTGTAATCCCCGTCAAGACACCCAGAGAAGTTCCAAAGTGCAAAGATAAAATTCAAAGCTCAAAGAAAGTGCAAAATTCAAAAGTCAAAAAAGGTTCTAATTACATCAAACTAGCTCCTATTTATACACTTTCTATTCTTGGATCTTGGGATTTGGATGGGCTTTTGATTTGGTGAAGAAATGAATTTTATTGGATTTTTAATCCAATTTTTGGCCCAAAAATAATAGCTTCCAGGAGGCTGCCCTGCCCTTGTGGAGGGCAGGGCAGGATTTGGTGCTTGGTGCGTGCGTGGTGCGGCGTGGTGCAGGCTTGGTGCGCAGGATGCTGCCCTGCCCTCGCGGAGGGCAGGGCAGAAAAAGTTGGTGCGCCAGAATTGTGCTGTGGTGCGCTGCTGGTGCTGCCAAGATCGTGCCTTAGTGCGCCAGAATTGTGCCTTGGTGCGCCAGATTCATGCCACAACAAAATGCTGCCCTGCCCTCGCGGAGGGCAGGGCAGTGTTTCCACTTTGATGTCCCAAGTTCGAAACTTGGATGCTACACACGCTAGCCATTTTCCTTGGCTTTCTTGGTACCAAAGTGAGGCTTAATTCCTTGCTTCCTCATGGTCCCGTGTTCAACTCTTGTGGCAAGCATTGTAAACATTTTCCTTTGATTTTCTTCCCTTGGTGAGCCCGATACTGCCCTTGTGGAGGGCAGGGCAAGGTTTTGTTCATCTTGATTCCAAGGCACAAATTTGTGCTCTGCCCTTGTAGTGGGCAGGGCAGAGTTGCCTTTCATGCTTTGTTCCCTTATGTTGCCCTCCTAGAGGGCAGTGTGCCCTTGTGGAGGGCAATGCTTGCCTCCCCTCTTTACATGCGGCACACTTCTCCTTCCTTTGACCACGTTTTCTTCTCCTTTGGTCACGCTTTCTTAGGCCACGCTTTTCTCTTTTATTCTTTTCTTCACCTACATTAAACCAAAACAACCACTCCAAGTATCACTAAATTCACAAGGCTTATAAATCAATTAAAATTCAATTAAAATTAGCTTAAACCTTATGAGTTAACATTAATTTCATGGTGATTGTTTGATTTAAAGAAGTTATGCATTTTCACTCCAAATCACTTACTTAGGATGCAAGAAAGTGCATAAAGACTAATAAAACAAGTGAAATTAGCTTGAAAAATGGGTATATGATGACTTGTCATCACAACACCAAACTTAAATCTTGCTTGTCCCAAAGCAAGCATCAAAACTAAGAGTAAATGATATGAACAAGAAAAGAACACATATCCTTATTAGGCATATAGCAGAACTTGATTTATGGAGTCTTTATGCAGACAATGATAACTCAATTATTGTTGTTGTTACATAATATACATCTTTCCTCAAAGGCTTGCTAACCTTGCTGTTATAAGACTTACTTTTTAATTACTCCCTTGCTAACTTTTCTTTTCTTATAATGCTTTAACAAGCTTATTACTCTTTTGGAGGTTTGGTGTCTAATGTTGCAGTAGTAGCCTTTGGCTTTATTTTTTTCTTTTACTCAACATCTTTCCACCACAGACACATGGCTCACTAATTCTTCCTAGGATCATTGATACCCAGCATCTCTTTGGATAACTAAATGTTCTGTATCTAAGTTGCTCTTTATTGTGGACTTTCAATTGGCCATCCCAAATCAGTTGATCTAAGTGACCGGGTTTTAAAATACCCTTTAGAATTTACTCATCCAACCATATCTCAGTACAAGAACATCACAGGCATATGTCCTAGGGTCCAAGCTATTGGTGTCTAACCTTTATTCTTTGTTTTTCTTGCCATTTTGGCTTTTTCTTCTTCCTTTTCTTTTTGTTTTTGTTCCCAAGGGCTTTTTCATTATTGATAAGAGTCTTTACAACAGCAAGCTAACTCACACTTTAATGAAAATGATATTATGCAGCAGTTATTTCATGAGTTATGCATTTAATCAAACACATATACCACCATTAACTTCCATTCTTACTTATGCAACATTGGATATTTCACTTTTCAATTCAAACAAATCTCTTTTATTCAAGCATGTGGGAAACAAAACAAAATTTAACTAAGTGATGGATAACAAACAACACGCAAATTTAGCATTTAAACAATTTCACTTGCAACTAGATGAACACTTTAGCAAGGCATACAATGGTTTCCATGTTCAAAATAATACACAGCAGCAAGGATTAAGTTTAGATACAACCTTTGAAGTTGCAGCCTTTTGATTCTTCCTTCTGTTGTGTTCTCTTTGAGTTAAAATGCATAATGTCTTCAATTGTTGACTCATGTCCTGCATAATTCTCAAAGTTGCTTGCTTCTCAAGCCCTTAATTATATGGTTAGTATGCATAAATTGAGTGTGGTTCCTGGATTGATTTTGGTGTGGGAACACCAAACTTAATTGTTTGCCACTGCCTCTTATGCAACAATTTTAACCATATGTGAAACCTTATGTCCTTGCTAAAGGTTAATGAAATTAAAGCTAGAAAGCAATTAAACAGTCGAATAATGTGTTTGATTGCTTGGAGCTAGCATCATGCAAGAGGTGAGAATGTGTTTTTAAATGATATTTTTGGTGGAACACCAAACTTAGAATCTTTCATTCTCCCTTAAATTGTTTTGGTATGCAACACCAAACTTAGCTCCTTGCAATGCATACCAATTATTCAACTTTTTTTTATTGAAAAAGCTATGAAAAGAAAACTACCTCAGGTTGGGTTGCCTCCCAACAAGCGCTCTTTTATTGTCACTAGCTTGACATTCCTCCATTTTTACTTCAAGGAGGATTTAGGTTCTGAACCTCTTTTTCTTTGTTCCATTGTCCCCCTAGGTATAGTTTTGCTCTATGACCATTTGCTGTAAACCGACTCTTTGTTGCTTCATCTAGCAATTCAATACTCCCATAAGGAAAGACCTTAGTTACCAAGTATGGACTAGTCCACTTAGACTTAAGCTTGCCAGGGAATATCTTGAGTCGTGAGTTGTACAAGAGTACTTGTTGTCCAGGTTTGAATTCTTTCTTCAAAATCTTCATGTCATGCCATCTCTTGGCTTTTTCCTTGTATATCTTGGTATTTTCATAAGCTTCTAGCCTAAACTCATCTAGCTCATTTAGCTGCAACAACCTTTTCTCCCCTGCTGCTTCAGAATCCAGGTTTAGAAGTTTAGTAGCCCAAAAGGCTTTGTGCTCAAGCTCTACAGGGAGATGACAAGATTTGCCAATATAACAGCTGAAATGGGGACTTCCCAATAGGAGTTTTGAAAGCTGTTCTGTACGCCCAAAGTGCATCTTCCAACTTCCTAGCCCAATCCTTTCTTGTGCTACCTACTGTTTTTTCTAGGATTTTCTTCAGTTCCCTGTTTGCTAATTCCGCCTCCCCATTAGTCTGAGGGTGATATGGTGTGGCTACCTTATGAATAACTCCATATTTGTGGAGAAGTTTCTCCATTTGTTTGTTACAAAAATGACCACCACCATCACTGATGAGACCCTTGGGTACTCCATATCTAGTAAAGATGTGCTTCTTTAGGAATTGAAGGACAATTTGTGCATCACAGGTAGTTATGGCTATGGCTTCCACCCATTTTGAAACATACTCCACTGCTACCAAAATATATCTGAATGAATAAGAAGGGGGAAAGGGTCCCATGAAATCAATGCCCCATAGATCGAACAATTCTACTTCCAAAATGAAGTTCTGTGGCATCTCATTCCTTCTTGTTAGTCCTCCTGCTCTCTGGCATTCATTACATTGGTGGACAAACTCCCTGGCATTTTTGAAGATGGTTGGCCAATAGAAACCACTTTGTAATATCTTTGCTACTGTTCTTTCTGGACCAAAGTGTCCACCATAAGCTGAGCCATGGCAATGCCATAATATATCTTTTATTTCACTTTCAGGAATACATCTCCTGATTATTCCATCAGAGCACCTTCTGAACAGATAGGGTTCATCCCACAAGAACTTCCTTGCTTCATTGATTAGTTTCTTCACTTGTTGCTTGGTGAATTCTTGAGGTATCTTCCTTCCTACTTTGTAGTTTGCTATATCAGCGAACCATGGTGTTTGTTGGATCAGCATAAGATGTTCATCTGGGAAGCTTTCATTTACAGGTAATGAGGCCTTTTGAATTGTTTCTTGTGGCAGCCTTGACAAGTGATCAGCAACTAGGTTTTCAGTGCCCTTCCTGTCCCTTACCTCAATGTCAAATTCTTGTAGGAGTAGAATCCACCTGATAAGTCTTGGTTTAGCATCATGCTTTGACATCAAATACTTGAGAGCGGCATGATCAGTATAAACCACAATTTTAGATCCTATCAAGTACGATCTAAACTTATCAAATGCATAGACTACAGCTAACAATTACTTCTCTGTTGTAGTGTAATTTTTTTGAGCCTCATTCAATACTTTACTTGCGTAATATATGACATGATGTAAGTTTCCCTTCTTCTGTCCAAGTACAGCACCAATTGCAATATCACTTGCATGACACATGAGTTCAAACGGTAAGTTCCAATCCGGGGGTGTGATAATTGGTGCTGTTGTGAGTTTATGTTTTAAAGTTTCAAAAGCATGCTGGCAATTTTTATCAAAAACAAAAGGTTTATCAATCATTAAAAGGTTACTCAAAGGTTTGGCTATTTTAGAAAAATCCTTGATAAACCTTCTATAAAATCCTGCATGCCCCAAGAAACTTCTAACAGATTTCACATTAGTTGGTGGAGGGAGTTTTTCTATTATTTCCACTTTTGCCTTGTCAACCTCTATCCCTTTTCTTGAAACTTTATGACCAAGAACAATCCCCTCAGGCACCATGAAATGGCACTTCTCCCAGTTCAAAACCAAATTAGTTTCTTGGCACTGTTTCAAGACAAGAGTTAGATGGTTTAGGCAAGTATTGAAATTATCACCAAAAACAGAGAAGTCATCCATGAAAACCTCTAAAAAATTTTCAACCATATCTGAGAAAATGGAGAGCATACACCTTTGAAAAGTGGCTGGGGCATTGCACAATCCAAATGGCATTCTTCTATAGGCAAAAACTCCAACTGGGCATGTGAATGAAGTCTTTTCTTGGTCCTTTGGATCTACCACTATCTGATTATACCCAGAATAGCCATCTAAGAAGCAATAATAAGCATGGCCAGCCAACCTTTCAAGCATTTGATCAATGAAATGAAGTGGGAAGTGATCTTTGTGTGTGGCATCATTCAACCTTCTACAATCAATACACATCCTCCACCCTGTCACAGTTCTGGTGGGAATGAGTTCACTCCTCTCATTGATAATGACTGTCATCCCACCTTTCTTTGGTACCACTTGGACTGGGCTTATCCATGAGCTATCGGAAATAGGGTATATGATTCCTGCATTCCATAATTTCATTACTTCCTTCTG
Source organism: Arachis hypogaea (assembly GCF_003086295.3). Taxonomy (NCBI): domain Eukaryota; kingdom Viridiplantae; phylum Streptophyta; class Magnoliopsida; order Fabales; family Fabaceae; genus Arachis; species Arachis hypogaea. Next base: position 60,161,018 of record NC_092044.1, on the reverse strand, counting down.
GATGACTTCCTTCATTGCAGGATTTAGTCTTCTCTGAGGTTGAATTACTGTTTTGGAATTGTCCTCCAAAAGAATCTTATGCATGCATACTGTAGGGCTGATGCCTTTCAGGTCATCAATGGTCCATCCTAAGGCATCCTTGTGAGCTCTGAGAACATCAAGAAGCTCTCCTTCTTCTTTCTTTGTCAAGGACGAATTAATGATCACTGGGAAGCTCTCTGAAGTGCCAAGAAATGCATATTTGAGATGAGAAGGTAATGGCTTCAGTTCTTGCTTTTTCACCTCTTCTTTCTTGCTTGGTTCCACCTCTTTGTCTATGGAAGCCTCAGCTCCATGTTCCTCTATTGTTTCTTGATTGTCTTTTTCTTGCTCATGCTGATTAATGTCTAACATTTCTTCCACCAGGCTCTCTATCATATCCACCCTCAAATGATCTTCATGCTCAGGAAGGTGTTGCATTGACTTAAAAACATTTATGATCATTTGCTCATTGTGTACTCTGAAAACCATTTCTCCTTTTTCCACATCTATAATGGCTCTTGCAGTTGCTAGAAATGGTCTGCCCAAGATGATTGAATTGTTGCCTTCCTCGTCGGTATCTAGGATTACAAAGTCCGCAGGGAAGATAAACTCTCCAACCTTTACTAACAGATTTTCCACAATTCCATTTGGTGTCTTGATTGATCTGTCGGCCATGACTAGTGACATCCTGGTGGGTTTGAGTTCTTCTATGGCAAGCTTCTTCATCATGGACAAAGGCATTAAGTTGATACTAGCTCCAAGATCACAGAGAGCTTTGTCCAAGGATAGTTTGCCTATGGTGCATGACACTACAAAACTCCCTGGATCCTTAAGCTTTGGTGGGAGTCCTTTTTGGAGCACAGCGCTACATTCTTCACTAAGCATCATCGTTTCCTTCTCATTCCAATCTCTTTTCTTATTGATGAGCTCCTTCAAGAACTTGGCATACAGAGGCATTTGCTCCAATGCCTCAGCTAAAGGTATGTTGATTTCCAGCTTCTTGAAAGTCTCAAGAAATTTGTGGAAATGCTGATCCTTTGTCTCTTTGTGGAATCTCTGTGGATACGGTAGTGGTGGTGTTGAGCTCTTCTCCACTTGATGTGGTTTTGGATTTGGTTCTTTCATGATCTGCTTTCCTTTCTTTAGATTCTGTCGTTCGTTGTTTTCCTCTGTGAGTTTTTCTGGGACATTCTTGCTTAACATGTCCTTGTTGATGGCTTCATCATTTTTTGTTGGCTCATTGTCATTATTCTTGGTTGCTCCTTGGTTACCATCCAATAAAATTTTTCCACTTCTTAGTTGCACGACCTTGCATTCTTCCTTTGGGTTGGGAATGGTGTCACTTGGCAGTGAGCTTGATGGTTTTTCAACAACAATCTATTTGGAGATTTGCCCAATCTGTCTCTCTAAGTTCTTCATGGACGCTTCTTGGTTCTTTGTTGTTAATTCTGGGTTCTTCATCATTTTCTCCATGAGCATCTCTAGATTGGTGATCCTCTGGGAATCTTGTGAGATTGGTTGGTTTTGGGGTGTTGATGGATGATGATAGGTGTTTTGATTTGTTGGGTGGTTATTGGGTGGATAATGGTTAGAGTTGGGGTAATTATTTTGTGGTTTTCTGTATGTATTTTGGTTAGTGTTTGGCTGGTTGTTGTTTGTGTTTTTCCAATTGTTTTGTGTTGAGTTCCTTTGCCATGGCTGTTGGTTTTGATTGTGGTTGTCTCCCCATCTGAGGTTAGGATGGTTCTTCCAAGATGGATTGTAGGTATCACCATAGACTTCATTTGTTCCAGGATTTTGGTTGTGCATGTACTGGACTTGCTCTTGCTGTTGCTCCTCTTGAGTTTCTTCACTTTGCACCCAAGTAGTTGGTGGTTGGCTTGTGGCACTCACTGATGCAACTTGCAAGCCATCAATCCTTTTGGCCATTTGCTCAAACTGTTGTTGAATCTGTTGCTGCATTATCTTGTTCTGAGCTAGAATTGAATCCACTCCTTCCAACTCCATTACTCCTTTTCTTTGTGATGGTTGGCGTTGTCTTTGATGAGCAAAGAAATATTGGTTATTGGCCACCATATCAATGAGGTTTTGAGCTTCCTCTGTAGTTTTCATGAGTTGCAAAGAGCCTCCAGCTGAATGATCAAGTGCTTCTTGAGCCTTAAGAGTGAGCCCCTCATAGAAGTTTTGCAACTTGTCCCACTCAGTGAACATCTCTGGTGGACATTTCCTCAATAGTGCCTTATATCTTTCCCATGCTTCATATAAATTTTCAGCTTCCATTTGAGTGAATGTCTGCACCTCAGTCTTCAATCTTAGGATTCTTTGAGGGGGATAAAATTTGGCAAGGAACTTGCTTACCAAGTTATCCCAGGTGTTGATGCTTTCTTTTGGAAAGGTCTCTAGCCATTGAGTGGCTTTATCTCTGAGAGAAAATGGAAAGAGCAACAACTTGTAGCTGTCAGGAGGCACACCATTGGTTTTTACAGTGTCACAGATTCTCAAAAAGGTAGATAAATGTTGATTTGGGTCCTCCAAAGGCCCTCCTCCAAAAAAACAGTTGTTTTGAACCAACGTGATAAGTTGTGGCTTTAGTTCAAAATTGTTTGCATTGACATTAGGAGGAAGAATGCTACTTCCACAGTGTCTAGCATTTGCAAATGTATATGAAGCCAGGACTCTTCGTTGTTGTTGGTTATTGTTGGCCCCTCCTCCTGGTTGATTGAGATCTCCTTCCATTTCTTGGAATTCCTCCTCAGATTCTTCCTCTCCAATAACGTTCTTCCCTCTTTCAGCTCTTCTTATTCTTCGAAGGGTCCTTTGGTCAATTTCAGAGAGGACAAGGGAAGATCTTCCTGTACCTGACATACAAACACACAACAATAAACACACAGATCCAGAAAACCAATGAAACTTCAATCTATAGCTAGAATGAAGTTTTAGTTAGTTTAAGCAAAAATTCAAACAGTTAGTGTGTTAGTCAAAATTAAAATAACGGAAAAGAAAAAGTGCTTGATCTAGATCTCCACTTCACTTAATCATTGTCAATCTATTTCAATCCTCGGCAACGGTGCCAAAAACTTGATGTGTGGAAGATCATCCAACACAAAACTCACCGGCAAGTGTACCGGGTCGCATCAAGTAATAATAACTCACATGAGTGAGGTCGATCCCACAGGGATTGAAGGATTGAGCAATTTTAGTTTAGTGGTTGATTTAGTCAAGCGAATCAAGTTTTGGTTGAGTGGGTTGTATTTAACAGAAGCTAAATTGCTTGGAATATAAAGGGAGAAGGGAGAATTGCAGTAAATTAAAGAACAGGGAAAATAAACTTGCTGAATCTTAAAGAACAAGAAAGTAAATGACTGAAACTTAAAGTGCAAGAAATGTAAATTACAGTAACTTAAATGGCAAGGAATGTAAAAGGGATTCGAGGACTGGGATTGCAGAATCTAAACAAAGAGAAATTGGATTGCCACAATTAATAGAGCAGAAACTGAATTAGAAGCAATTAGAATTCAAACAGAAATTGAAATTAAAGTGCAGCAGGGTTCACAGAAGAACCAAAAGTAAATTGGGATCTCAGGACTCCAGAGACTAGGTAGCAGAGCTTAGATCTCAATTACCTTCCTAGATCCAAGTTCTCAAAGCAATTGACAAGAAAATAAAGAGGAAGCAGTAAAGGAAATTGAAATTAAACTCAATAGTGCAGAAAGATGTTTAAAGAGATTTTGAATGGAGATTGAGACAGAATTTCCTCAATTCTTCACACCCAAAACTCAAAACAAGGAAATTAAAAAGGCCTAAGCAAGAACGAGGAAGAAGAGAGATCAATTCTCCTCCCCAATTCTCTGTAATCCCCGTCAAGACACCCAGAGAAGTTCCAAAGTGCAAAGATAAAATTCAAAGCTCAAAGAAAGTGCAAAATTCAAAAGTCAAAAAAGGTTCTAATTACATCAAACTAGCTCCTATTTATACACTTTCTATTCTTGGATCTTGGGATTTGGATGGGCTTTTGATTTGGTGAAGAAATTAATTTTATTGGATTTTTAATCCAATTTTTGGCCCAAAAATAATAGCTTCCAGGAGGCTGCCCTGCCCTTGTGGAGGGCAGGGCAGGATTTGGTGCTTGGTGCGTGCGTGGTGCGGCATGGTGCAGGCTTGCTGCGCAGGATGCTGCCCTGCCCTCCGCGAGAATTGTGCTGTGGTGCGCTGCTGGTGCTGCCAGAATCGTGCCTTGGTGCACTAGAATTGTGCCTTGGTGCGCCAGATTCATGCCACAACAAAATGCTGCCCTGCCCTCGCGGAGGGCAGGGCAGTGTTTCCACTTTGATGTCCCGAGTTCGAAACTTGGATGCTACACACGCTAGCCATTTTCCTTGGCTTTCTTGGTACCAAAGTGAGGCTTAATTCCTTGCTTCCTCATGGTCCCGTGTTCAACTCTTGTGGCAAGCATTGTAGACATTTTCCTTTGATTTTCTTCCCTTGGTGAGCCCGATACTGCCCTTGTGGAGGGCAGGGCAAGGTTTTGTTCTTCTTGATTCCAAGGCACAAATTTGTGCTCTGCCCTTGTAGTGGGCAGGGCAGAGTTGCCTTTCATGCTTTGTTCCCTTATGTTGCCCTCCTAGAGGGCAGTGTGCCCTTGTGGAGGGCAATGCTTGCCTCCCCTCTTTACATGCGGCACACTTCTCCTTCCTTTGACCACGTTTTCTTCTCCTTTGGTCACGCTTTCTTAGGCCACGCTTTTCTCTTTTATTCTTTTCTTCACCTACATTAAACCAAAACAACCACTCCAAGTATCACTAAATTCACAAGGCTTATAAATCAATTAAAATTCAATTAAAATTAGCTTAAACCTTATGAGTTAACATTAATTTCATGGTGATTGTTTGATTTAAAGAAGTTATTCATTTTCACTCCAAATCACTTACTTAGGATGCAAGAAAGTGCATAAAGACTAATAAAACAAGTGAAATTAGCTTGAAAAATGGGTATATGATGACTTGTCATCAATTGTATGATTATCTTAAAATTCATTCACGAAGTCACAGTCCACCAATAGAAATGACATCATATAAAGTCATTAACTTAAAACCTCTTCAGGGGAAAGCTAATAATAAAGAAAGCCATTAGTGGTGAAAATATTTTTTAGGCAAAAGGCAAAAAACAGTGAGAATTAATGGAATACCAAAACCAGCAAGAAAACACACTTTTTATGCGACTTCAGCATCTTTCATCAGAAGCGAGTTTTTATGCAAAGTGGATAGAAGAATCCAAAACAAAATACAATTGACACTAATAAGTGAGTGATGTTAGTCCCTTAAAATGAGCACGGGAGTTTCAACCATATCATCTCACAGACGCACACACACACTGGAACATATAATCACTTAACAAGCATCAAGCGGAGAATTAAAAAGAAATAAAATTGTATTAGGCTCCAGGCCACCATTGTATTATTCAAGACACACAAACAAAGTGATGATGAAATAATGCTCATTCATCATCGTCCATACAAATTAAGTAATACTCTTAACTTAAAAAACACCAATCCACCAAATAAAATTAAAATTAAAATAACTAGTTTAAAATAAAAATTAAAAACATCAATTTAATGTACTTAAATAATGAGATTAATATTTGGTTCTAGTCAACTTCTATAATTCCATTTACCAGCATAAAATATGGTTTTGACTTCAATCATTCACAACTGCACAATGAAGAAGATAGATTTTACTCTTTCTGACACCAACACGAGTAAATTACAGAAGCCTTATGTCTCACGTGGCTGAGACATTTCATTCATCATCATCAGCATTCATCATAGTAGAAAAAAGTTCATGGAATCCATTATTACACGCGAACAACATATATTAACAGTCAACATAAGATGTTGAAAATCATAGAAGAATATAGTGAATAGAGTGCACCTTTGTGGCTTTGTCATTCCAGAAAAAAACCACGTACGTCCACAGCATCGCAAGCAACGCATGTTCAGCATTATCATTTAACCAAGAAGGAACATGCAATCAGAGAGAACGAATCAGAGAAAGCCCTAAAAGTAAAAACAACGGAAAAATCGAGAAAATAAAAAGAGGAAAATCGATCATACCTTTGGAATTCGAGGGCTTGGAGGAGAAGAAGAGGGAGGAGCTTGCGGTCGCCCATGTTTGCTGGAGCTTGAAGGTGAACAGAGAGATCCACAATGATTCGAAGAAGAACAAGAAAGAGCCAAGGCGAAGGCGAACGGCGAACGGCGAAGGCGAACGGAGAAGGGCAAAGGGCGAAGGGCGAAGGCGAAGGCGAATGGCGAACGGCGAACGGCAACGGGAGAAGCTCTCTGTACGTAGTTTCGAAGGTGAAAGAGAGATTAGGGTTAGTGGTTTCAAAGGGGAAAGAGAGATTAGGGTTGGGGACCGGGTTGGGGGCCGGGTTTGGGCCGGGTTGGGAGCCGGGTTTGGGAGCCGGGTTTGGGTCAATCGGTTGGGGCCATCTCGCAACGCTTTTAAAACGTTATTGTTGCTCTCTACGGCCACGCTTTTGAAGCGTGGCAGAAAAGAAACTTATGGCCACGCTTTTAAAGCGTGGCAAAAGTGTACCAGCATATAGCCACGTTTTGTAAGCGTGGCTGTAATGAAACCCTGTCGCCACGCTTTTAAAACGTCCTTGTTTCTCTCTATGGCCACGCTTTTGAAGCGTGGCAGAAAAAAACCGTGGCCTTTTCTCTAATCAATTGCCACCATTACAAAAGCGTGGCCGTTGAGCCTTTTCGCCACGCTTTTAAAGCGTGGCAAAAAAAAAGTGGCCAAATCTCTAATCTATCACCACCCTCATAAAAGCGTGGCCATTTACCACTTTTGGCCACGCTTTTGAAGCGTGGCAAGAAAAAAGTGTGGCCATAGGCCTTTTTTCTTGTAGTGTTAAGATTCAGTACTTTTAATTTCTTGTACTTTAAGTTCCAGTCGAATTAAATTTTCTGCCATTTACTTCTTGCCAATTTACATTCTGCCATTTAGAATTCTTGCAATTTACTTTCTCTCGATCACAAATTACACACTTCATTCATATCAGCTTGACTAAATTCATCATCTAACAAAAGTTGTTCAATCCTTCAATCCCTGTGGGATCGACCTCACTCTTGTGAGTTATTATTACATGATGCGACTCGGTACACTTGCTGGTTAGATTGTGTGGAAATCCAATTTTCCCCCATCAATATATATATATATATATATATATATATATATATATATATATATATATATATATGCTTATACGAAAAAAAGCAATAAAAAAAGAAATAAAAAGCAGATATAGGCAATGGTTCTTAAAACCAAAAGGCAAGAGCAAAAAGTCAATAACCCCATTAAACCAAAAAGAAAGGGCAAAAGGATCCAAGGCTTTGAGCATCAATAGTTAGGAGAGCCTAAAAGAAGAATTATCTTAGCCTAAACAGTTCAATTGAGCTGCTTCTCTAACTATATGCTTGTGGTGTGAATGTGTCAAGTTAAAAACTTGAGACTGAGTAGTTAATGTCGTGGTCCAAAGAAAAAAGTGTGCTTAAGAACTCTGGACACCACTGACTAGGGATTCTAGCAAGGCTGAGTCACAATCCTAAGGGGTTCACCCAATTAAAGTGCTTGTGGCATTTATGTATCCAGTGGTAATACTGGAAAACAAAGTGCTTAGGGTCACGGCCAAGACTCTAAAGAAGCTGTGTTCAAGAATCAGAAATAACTTAACTGGGAAAATCAATAATATTATCTGGATTCTGATTTCCTAAAGATGCCAATCATTCTGAGCCTCAATGGAAATTGATATGCCAAAACTTTTCAGAAGCAAAAAGCTACTACTCCCGCTCATATATTTGAAACTAAGCTTCATTGAGAACTCTGAAATTTATTGCATCCTTATATTTCTTTTTATCCTACTTTGTTTTTTGTTGCTTGGGGAGAAGGAACAGTTTAAGTTTGGTGTTCTGATGAGTGAATATTTTATACTCTTTTTGGCATTGTTTTCATATAGTTTTTATTATGTTTTATTTAAGCTCAGCCCAAACCCTCTCCAAGTGGGCCCCAGAAGATGATTTTCGCAATATCAACTTACTTTATCTTATTTCTGTAATCCTTAGTCATTAGATTAGAATATATAGGAGAAGATTACCCATGTTTTGGATCTTCATCCTCCCCCATTATTTTTTAATACTATTATATATAGTATAAGTCACTAAACCTCCTAAGTTAATGTTAGGAGCTCTGCTGATTTTCATGGATTAATAAAAGTACTACTGTTCTATTCAATTCGTGTGTGACTCTATTCTAAGATGTATCTTCGTTCTTCAACCTTATGAATGGGATGATCCGTGACAATTATCTTCATTCAACATGGGTTCAGTGTGATTGCTAACCAGAGATCACTAAACCACCAGCTTCATTATACATCTCTTAGACGGCTAATCCACGACTTCGTTGGGGACTTCTCGAGACACCAGTTCAACCGAGGTATGGGGAGATTAGGGTCTTCGTAGTAGAGGCTAAAACCAAAGGCGCAGCATTTTCTGATCTAGAAGATTTGACCTCATCTGTGGTATTTTGAGTAGGATCATTAAGGGGATGAACTGCAGGGGCTTCACCCTCCTTCAGTTTGGGCACACACTAAACCTGGCATTCGGCCTGAGAGAGGAAGATTCAGCGGCTGCGACCGTACGGCATTGATCACTTACAGCATGCCATGGGATGAATCACTCACATTTGGAGAAAGACAGTACGAAAGGTTGATCTAGAAGAATGAAGGTCTCCGAAGCCTCAACTGTTCCCTTATCACTGGTTTTACTCAAATTAAGTAATTTCATTCCTATTTATGCTTTATGTATTTATCTCAACAAACTATCTTTTCTAATAGCCTGGCTAAGATCTATAAGGTGTCCATAACTTGCTTCAAAACAACAATCCTCGTGGGATCGACCTTGACTCACCTCAGGTATTACTTGGACGACCCAATGCACTTGCTGGTTCAGTTGTGCGGAGTTAATTTCCATGCACCACTCGTGTATGCGACCCCTCATTTTCCCTCAATAGCATCTAACTCATAAAAATCAGTTTTCTACACCTAACTTCTGACGGTCATAACTTCCTCTACAAAACTTTGATTTTCACAAACTTTAAACCGTTTTAAAGCTCTTAAAATTATCTTTAGTTTGAAACAAATTTCATCAAATCCAAAATCCAAGACTCGAGTTATAATCCATCAAAGTTCATTGAAAACCCATTTTTACCACAAGAGTTTAAAACCTCTATTTTCTGAATTCTCAATTTCCAACCAAAGTTTATGATGCATAAGCTTCTTCCCCTTATTTTCTGTTTATTTTAAGTTAGAATTTGTTGAGTTTTAATTCAATTCTAGAGTTTTAAACCACTTTGGATGCTACTTTGAGTTGTTTTGGTGTTTTAATTATTTCAGGTGAACTTCGGATAAGTTTGGCAGAGTTCGCGTGCAAGAAAGAGAAGATTTGGAAGCTGTCCACTAGGACGCTAAACGCCCAGCTGGCGTTTAGCGCCAGTAACTCAGCATCGAAGGGAGAGATGCTGCCTCCTAGGTTGGCATTTAGCACCAAGCCATGCGAACTAAACTTCACCAAAGGAGTATGGTGCACGAATCCCCACACTTTGTACAGCGGTATCGGTAAGTGTAGTGGGTCGTCCAAGTAATACCTGAGCGAGTCAGGGTCGATCCCACGAGGATTGTAATTTGAAGCAAGCTATGGTTATCTTGCAGGTCTTAGTCAGGCAAATCAGAAGGTGTTGGTTTGAATGCTCATGAGGGATATTGTATAAAATACTTTGTAAATTAAATGGAATCAGTAATAGGAATATAGTTGAGGATTGGAATTGCATTGTCTTTCTAAATTAACTCTGGTAGCACTGTTTCCTTTACTTGTGAGTGATTTCTTCAATGGCATGCTGTATATGATTGACGTTGGTTTGAGCAGCCGCCAACACTCCTCCGGATCTGAACACTAGGGTTAGTGCGGATCCAGTCTACCTGAGGGTAAAGCTCGTACAGTCAATTCTCCTTAATGATCCTACTCAAAGTGCCACAGACAAGGTCAAATTTTCCAGATTAGAGAATGCTGCACCTTAGGTTCTAGCCTCTACCACATAGACCCTAATCTCCCCGTAAATCGGCTGAACTGATGTCTCGATAAGTCCCCAACGAAGTCGTGGATTAGCCGTCTGAGAGACGTATATTCAAGCTAGTAGTTCATCATTATTCGATGAAAGACACACTCTGAACCCATGTAAAATGTGATAACCTTATGCCAATTCAAAGCTTTCATATTGATGAAGAACGAATATACATCTTAGAATTAATCAAACACGGATCGAAGAGAAACAATAATACTTTTATTAATTCATAGGACTTAGTAGGGATTTGGTGCACGAAATTGTGATCTCTAACAATGGCATTCAACTTGGTATGCGCATCTACTAACTCAGCACTTTCTCCACAACTTCGCATCACTAACCAGCAAGTGTACTGGGTCGTCCAAGTAATAAACCTTACGTGAGTAAGGGTCGATCCCACAGAGATTGTTGGTATGAAGCAAGCTATGGTCATCTTGTAAATCTCAGTCAGGCGGATAATAAATGGTTATGAAGTTTTCGAATAATAATAATAAATAAATAGAAAATAAAGATAGAAACACTTATGTAAGTCATTAGTGGGAATTTTAGATAAGCGCATGAAGATGCTGTGCTCCTTCTGAATCCTGCTTTCCTACTACTTCCATCCAATCATCCTTACTCCTTTCCATGGCAAGCTGTATGTAGGGCATCACCGTTGTCAATGGCTACTTCCCATCCCCTCAGTGAAAATGGTCCAAATGCTTGTCACAGCACGGCTAATCATCTTTTGGTTCTCGATCATGTCAGAATAGAATCCACTGATTCTTTTGCGTTTGTCATCATGCACGCCCAACAATCGTGAGTTTGAAGCTCGTCACAGTCATTCAATCCCTGAATCCTACTCGGAATACAACAGACAAGGTTTAGACTTTTCGGATTCTCATGAATGCCGCCATCAATTTTAGCTTATACCACGAAGACTCTGATTTCACGGAATGGGAGGCTCGGTTGTCAGGCGAGGGCAACCATGCGTCGTGCATCAGGAATCCAAGAGATACAGACTCTAGCTCTTGCTTGTAGAACGAAGGTTGTTGTCAGGCACGCGTTCATAAGGACGGATGATGATGAGTGTCACAGATCATCACATCTATCAGGTTGAAGTACGAATGATATCTTAGAATAAAAATAAGCTTGAATTAAATAAAAGACAATAGTAATTGCATTAAAACTCGAGGTACAGTAGAGCTCCACACCCTTAATCTATGGTGTGTAGAAACTCCACCGTTGAAAATACATAAGTGATGAAGGTCTAGGCATGGCCGAATGGCCAGCCCCCTATTGTGTTCAAAAGACCAAATGGTCAGAGACTAGACAGTCAAAAATAAGTAATTGATACAGAAATTCACTTCCGGGGCCCACTTGGTGTGTGCTTGGGCTGAGCTTGAACTTCACACGTGCAGTGGCTTCTCTTGGAGTTGAACGCCAAGTTGTAACGTGTTTTTGGCGTTCAACTTTGGTTCGTGCCGTGTTTCTGGCGTTTGACTCTAAAATGCAGCATGGAACTGGCGTTGAGCGCCAGTTTGCGTCGTCTAATCTCGAATAAAGTACGAACTATTATATATTGCTGGAAATCTTTGGATGTCTACTTTCCAACGCCATTGAGAGCGTGCCATTTGGAGTTTTGTAGCTCCAGAAAATCTATTTCGAGTGCAGGGAGGTCAGAATCCAACAGAATCAGCAGTCCTTTGTCAGCCTTCTTATTAGAGTTTTGCTCAGGTCCCTCAATTTCAGCTAGAAAATACCTGAGATCACAGAAAAACACACAAACTCATAGTAAAGTCCAGAAATGTGAATTTTACATAAAAACTAATGAAAACATCCCTAAAGTAGCTAGATCCTACTAAAAACTACCTAAAAACAATGCCAAAAAGCGTATAAATTATCCGCTCATCACAACACCAAACTTAAATTGTCGCTTGTCCCCAAGCAACTGAAAATCAAATAGGATAAAAAGAAGAGAATATACTATAAATCTTAAAATATCAATGAATATTAGTTCTAATTAGATGAGCGGTACTTGTAGCTTTTTGCTTCTGAACAGTTTTAGCATCTCACTTTATCCTTTGAAGTTTAGAATGATTGGCATCCATAGGAACTCAGAGTTCAGATAGTGTTATTGATTCTCCTAGTTAAGTATGTTGATTCTTGAACACAGCTACTTTTATGAGTCTTGGCCGTGGCCCTAAGCACTTTGTTTTCCAGTATTACCACCGGATACATAAATGCCACAGACACATGACTGGGTGAACCTTTTGAGATTGTGACTCAGCTTTGCTAAAGTCCCCAGTTAGAGGTGTCCAGAGCTCTTAAGCACACTCTTCTTGCTTTGGATCACAACTTTAACCACTCAGTCTCAAGCTTTTCACTTAGGCCTGGATTTTATTTCCTTGGGCCCTCCTATCCATTGATGCTCAAAGCCTTGGATCCTTTTTACCCTTGCCTTTTGGTTTTAAGGGCTATTGGCTTTTTCTGCTTTTTTTTTTCTTTCTTATTTTTTTTCCAAAATATATTTTTTTCACAAGCTTTTGCTATTCACTGCTTTTTCTTGCTTCAAGAATTGATTTTATGATTTTTCAGATCATCAATAACATTTCTCTTTGTTCAAGAGTCAACAATTTTAACATTCATAAACAACAAGATAAAAAATATGCACTGTTCAAGCATTCATTCAGAAAACAAAAAGTATTGTCACCATATCAATATAATTAAACTAAATTCAATGATGAATTAAAAACTCATGTAATTCTTGTTCTTTTGAATTGAAAACATTTTTCATTTAAGAAAGGTGAAGGATTCATGGAATTATTCATAGCTTTGAGACATAGACATTAGACACAAATGATCATGTAATAAAGACACAAACATAGATAAATATATAGCATAAAAACCGAAAAACAGTGAAATAGGAACAAGGAGTGAGTCCACCTTAGTGGCGTCTTCTTCTTGAAGGACCAATGATGCCCTTGAGCTCTTCTATGTCTCTTCCTTGCCTTTGTTGCTCCTCCCTCATTACTCTTTGATCTTCTCTAATTAATGATGGAGTGCTCTTGATGTTCCACCCTTAATTAATCCATGTTATAACTCAAGTCTTCTAGAGAAGTGTAGAGTTGTTCCCAGTAGTTATTTGGAAGAAAATGCATCCCTTAAGGCATCTCAGGGATTTCTTGATGATGAGTTTCCTCATGCATCTATTGAGATCCATGGATGGCATCTCTTGTTTGCTCCATCCTCTTCTTAGTGATGGGCTTGTCCTCTTCAATTAGGATGTCTCCTTCTATGATAACTGTTCATACCCTGGGTCGAGCTGTCCGAGCCGGGATGTTCAGTAGCAGAGCGACCGACCTCTTTAGGTCATGCAGACCGACTTCTTCGTAAAGAACTCGGCCAAATCGACAGGAAAGCCCAAAGAAGGGCCCAACTCAACGAATATGACCCCGATCCAAAGGCAGCCCAAGCCTATAGAGATAAGAGCGGTTCCATGGAAGATAAGCTGACCTCGACAAAAGATAAGATAAGAAAAGATAACTAACTTATCTTATCCAAAGAAGGTCACATCTCACCATTATAAATACACTGGAGCACCCAGGTATTACTCGTACTTTGATTTTATTCAATACCTGCTTAATACCCTTGCTAACTTAAGCATCGGAGTCCCTTGCAGGTACCCCCCACCCTCTGGGGACGAAGGATCAGCAGCACCACCAAGTCCAACAAATTGAACACGGCGGCTCCAGCCACCATCAACAAGTCAGACACAACAGCTCCAACCAGCATAGAAGATCTCATCCGAGATCGACCTCCAGTTTTAGGTAACCCTCGGAACATTGGCGCCGTTGTCGGGGACCCTGGAAGTCATCCCATCTCCATGGCGGACGACCATGACAACGACCACGACTCAGATCTAGAGGATAGAATACCGCACAAAAACGTGGACACTACACCAAAGGATACTCCTCAACTTAACAACGAAAAGGATTTTTCAAACGCAGGAGCCATTGAGGCACTTCAAGATCGATTAAAGCAACTCGAGAAAGAAGCCCAACATCAACGCGAAAAAAAAGAGGATCTACATCGGGAGATAAGGCGAATTAGAAGATAAGCTTCTAAAACTCAAAGCCAATCTCAAAACCAAAGCTACTCGATCCACTCCAGAGGATAGCTCTCGCAAGGATCAAGATCCATTCACCAGGGAAATCCTGAAGACCAAAATCCCAAAGGATTTCAAACTTCCGGATATGACTCTGTACGACGGCACTTCAGACCCCATCCATCACCTCAGCAATTTCAGAAGTAGAATGTACCTCACTGACGCCTCGGATGCAGTTTGTTGCAAAGCCTTTCCAACAACTCTTACCAAGACAGCCATTAGAAGGTTTGACAGCCTACCTCCAAAGTCTATCTCAAGCTTCGACGACCTGGCCAAAAAATTCTTGGCCAGATTTTCCATACAAAAAGATAAGGCTAAACACGCCCCTAGCCTACTAGGGATCAAGCAAGGAGATCGAGAAAGTCTTCGTAACTACATGGAAAGATTCAACAAAACATGCATGGACATACAAAGTCTACCAACAGAAGCTGCCATTATGGGCCTCATAAATGGCCTACGAGAAGGATCTTTTAGCCAATCTATAGCTAAGAAATATGCTGCATCCCTGGACGAAGTACAAGAACGGGCACAGAAGTACATCAACGTGGAGGAGAATTCACGACTTGGGGAATCCTCGAGGTTCAGTTTCGCCTACCGAGACAAAGATAAAGAATCCAAGAAAAAGGAAGATCGCTCCGGGGAGAAAATCAAAAAACATCATAACTACACCCCTCTTAGGGTATCCTTGGTAGATGTTTACAAAGAAGTCTGCCATACGGAAAAAATACCCCCAGCTCGGCCACTCAAAGGCAAAAGAGGAGGAGGAAATCGGAACGAATACTGTGAGTATCATCGAGTCCGAGGACATTCCACCAACGAATGCTTCGACTTGAAAAATGTCATAGAAAAATTAGTAAGAGAAGGAAAACTAGATCAGCTTTTAGCCAACCGGGATGAAGAGCCAAGAAAAAGAAGAAGGGATGAAGGTGTCGAATGGTCTGAGCGATCACCTCGCACACCGGAAAGACACGTCCACATGATACACGGCAGATTTACGGGAGGAGGAATCTCCAAATCATCCCGCAAGTGACACCTCAAAGAAGTATACCGTGTCGAAGGAAAGAAGGAGGCGCCAGACATCCCAACAATTACATTTACCAAAGAAGACGCATCCAGAATCATCTTAGGACACGACGATCCCATGGTCATCACTATCATACTGGCAAACGCCAACCTCCATCGTACATTAATTGACCAAGGAAGCTCCGCCGACATCTTATTCAAAACTGCCTTCGACAAGCTCGGCTTAGAAGAAAAAGAGCTAAGGGCATACCCGAACAGCCTGTTCGGACTTGGGGATACCCCAGTACAACTACTGGGATACATATCGCTACACACAACCTTCGGAAAGGGGAACCAATCTTGAACACTCAAGATAGACTACATCGTGGTCAACGTAAGCTCAGCCTACAATGCCTTAATAGGTCGGACAACGTTAAACCAACTTGGCGTAATAGTTTCAACTCCACATCTATGTATGAAATTCCCAACTGTAGAAGGAATAGCTGCAATAAAAGCAGATCAAAGGATGGCGCGTCGCTGTTATAACGAAAGTCTAAACCTCAGAGGCGAAGGAGAAGAGTTCCACACAATCGAACTTGGTGGAGTTCAGAGGCGAGAAGAACTCCATCCACAGCACGAAGGTGAAGTAGAGAAAGTTCAGATCGGAGATACCTCGGATAAGACAACTAATATTGGCACAATCCTGAAAGGAGACGCAAATGAATCACTCATACAGTTCCTACGAGATAATGTTGATCTCTTCGCAGGGAAAGCCACCGACATGCCAGGCATAGATCCCGAACTGATGAGCCACAAGTTGGCAGTCTATCCGGGATCCCAGCCGGTATAACAAAGACAAAGAAATCTCGGACCAGAACGGTCTCAGGCTGTGGCAGAACAGGTGCAAGCACTGCTAGAGGCAGTATTCATAAGAGAAGTTAAGTACCCACTATGGCTAGCAAACGTCGTCTTGGTGAAAAAGTCAAATGGGAAGTGGCGAATGTGCACCGACTACACCGACCTCAACAATGCCTGCCCAAAAGATCCTTATCCACTCCCAAGCATCGACGCTCTAGTAGACGCCTCATCGGGATATAAGTATCTCTCGTTTATGGACGCATACTCGGGGTAGAACCAGATCCCAATGTATCCACCAGATCAAGAAAAAACCTCGTTTCTAACACCCAAAGCAAACTATTGCTACATCGTAATGCCTTTCGGCATTAAGAACGCGGGAGCTATTTATCAAAGGCTAATGAATAAGGTCTTCTCAGACCACATCAAAAAAGTCATGGAGGTCTACGTGGATGACATGTTAATAAAGACACAAAGTAAAGAGACATTACTAACGGAAGCATGGCATGCGACTTAACTCGGCTAAATGCACCTTCGCAGTGGAAGCAGGTAAGTTCTTGGGCTTTATGCTCACACAAAGAAGAATCGAGGCAAATCTAGATAAATGCCAGGCCATACTCAACATGAAGAGCCCAACCTGCGTCAAAGAGGTACAACAACTCAATGGGAGATTAGCGGCCTTGTCCAGATTCCTAGCAGGGTCAGCGATAAGATCCCTCCCTTTCTACGCTACTTTAAGGAAGGGAAAAAACTTTGAGTGGACAACGGAATGCGAGCAAGCCTTCCGAGACTTCAAAGAATTCTTGGGACAGCCACCTATCCTATCTCGACCACGAGAAGGAGAACCATTCATATTATACCTCGCAGTAGAAAGTCCGGCAATAGCTTCAGCATTAATTAAAGAAGATGAGGGTGGGCAACAACCCATCTACTTTATTAGTAAAGCACTGCAGGGGTCAGAGCTGAACTACCAGAAAATAGAGAAGTTTGCCTACACTCTCATACCAACATCCCGACGACTTCGCCTGTACTTCCAAGCTCATACCATTAAGGTTCGGACCAACCAGCCCAAAAAGGGGATATTACAGAAAACAGATCTAGCAGGAAGAATCCTACAATGGGCAATCGAATTGTCCGAGTTTGACCTCCAATACGAGGCGCGGACAGCCATTAAGTCACAATACCTAGCCGACTTTATTGCAGAATTCACAGACACCCCGGAGATCCCCATAGAGTGGAATATATACGTGGACGGTTCCTCGAATAAAACCGAAAGTGGTGCAGGTGTGATAATCGAAAGCAACCAAGGAACCCAACTTGAGCTTTCCCTCAAATTTGGATTCCCGGCCTCAAACAACCTAGCAGAATACGAAGCGTTATTAGCTGGTTTGAAGCTGGCTACGGAGGTTGGAGCTCAGAAACTCAACATCTTCAGTGATTCACAAGTCGTTACCTCACAAATAACAGGGAGCTATCAAGCCAAAGACCCTACCATGAAAAATATTTGGACAAAACCAAGGAACAGCTCGGATAACTCGGGGAATGTAGGATCTACCACATACCCCGCGTGCAAAATGTCCGAGCTGACGCACTCTCAAAACTAGCCAGCACCAAACCAGGGGGCAACAATAGAATCCTCATCCAGGAAATATTGCAGAACCCGTCAATATCGGAAGAAGAAAAAGTCCTAGTCATAACAAGTCGGGATCAAGGATGGATGACTCCCATAATTAACTACCTCAAAACAGAAGCGCTCCCCACAGATGAAAAAGAGGCAAAAAGGTTAAAAAGGGAGGCACAGTACTACACTATCATAAACAACACCCTATACAAAAGAGGGATCTCAATACCATTGTTAAAATGCGTATCGACCTCCAATACAAAGGGAATCTTGGAGGAAGTACACAGCGGCATTTGTGGCAATCATCTCGGAGCGCAAACTCTCACCATAAAGGTACTCCGGGCGAGATTCTATTGGCCAACTCTACGAAAGGAAGCTACAGAATTTGTAAAGACATGTCCACCATGTCAGAAGCATGCCAACTTTCACGTCGCCCTGTCGGAAAAGCTCATCAGCGTGACCTCACCCTGGCCATTTGCAAAGTGGGGACTCGATCTTCTCGGACCCTCTCCCTAGGGATTGGGACAAGTCAAATTCCTCATAGTAAGGGTAGACTATTTCACAAAATGGATCGAGGCAGAACCCCTAGCCAATGCCACTGCTCAAAGAAGCCGAAAATTCCTATATAAGAACATCATTACAAGGTTCGGGGTTCCATACTCCATCACCACAGATAATGGCACCCAATTCACAGATGCAAGCTTCAGAAAACTAGTGGCCGACTTGAACATAAAACACCAGTTCACCTCCGTCGAACATCCCCAAGCCAATGGACAAGCCGAAGCGCCCAACAAAGTCATATTGGCCGGGCTGAAACGGAGACGCAAGAAACAAAGGGAGCTTGGGCCGAGGAACTTCCACAAGTCCTATGGGCGTATCGAACAACCCCCCATTCTACTACGAACGAAACACTATTTCGATTAGCATACGGAGTGGAGGCAATGATTCCAATAGAAGTCGAGGAAGGGTCTCTCCGAGTAGCCAACTACAATGAACAAACCAATTCTCAACTTCAAAGAGAAGAGCTCGACCTACTTCCGGAAATCCAAGAAAGAGCTCGGATCAGAGAAGAAGCACTAAAGCGGCGAATGGCTTCCAGGTATAATCAAAAGGTAGTGCCAAGAGGTTTCGCTGAGAACGATCTCTTCTTAATCCGAAATGATATTAGAACAACTCGACCCGGAGAAGGAAAGCTAGCAGCCAACTGGAAAGGACCCTACCGAGTCAAAGAAGTTCTTGGGAAAGGCTACTACAGACTGTCCGAACTCGAGAGACGAGAACTCCCCAAATCATGGCACGCCTGTAACCTAAGAAGGTACTATAGCTAGGAAAGGTAAAAGATCTCATCACAAGATGCACTTTTTTTCCTGAAAAGGTTTTTTAATGAGGCATCAAGACTGAGATTTAATCCGACTTAAGGGTACGAAAAACTCCCGCATGTATATATTTGCACTTTCTTTGAATAAAATACATTTCAGATATTCTACAAATTCCCAAGACGCATTAATCTGAAGCATTCATCGTCCGATTATAAAGCAACATATTGACAGAAAGTGAAGAACAGATTCGTTGTATGATCTCGATAGGAATGATCGTCCGACAAAGGTGAAAATGCGATTCACCTAAAGGACGATCAAACCAGGACAAAAACCACCATCTACAAATCGGCAAAGATGAACACAGAATAATGCAAGAAGTTATCGAAAGTGATCCCAGAAAGAAACTGACGAGGTCTTATGGATTCCTATATAATAACTTAAAAAGAATGGCCGACACTAAAAAATCGGACCAAGTCAACCCAAGTTATCAGCAAATCCCTGGAAAGAGGTCTGGCCAACCCTATTAAAGAGGAATTGCTATAACTTAGAAGAGATCGACCTAACGAAGTCGGTCTCCTACAAGACAAGTTATAAAAGTAATCCCTGAAAGAGACCTAACAAAGGTCCAAGAAAGAGGATTACAAATATAACTTAGAGGAGATCGACCTAACGAAGTCGGTCTCATACAAGACAAGTTATAAAAGTAATCCCTGAAAAAGACCTAACAAAGGTCTAAGAAAGAGAATTACAAAAATAACTTAGAAGAGATCGACCTAACGAAGTCGGTCTCCTACAAGACATGTTATAAAAGTATTCCCTGAAAGAGACCTAACAAAGGTCCAAGAAAGAGGATTACAAAAATAACTTAGAAAGGATCGACCTAACGAAGTTGGTCTTCTACAAGACAAGTTATAAAAGTAATCCCTGAAAGAGACCTAACAAAGGTCCAAGAAAGAGGATTACAAAAATAACTTAGAAGAGATCGACCTAACGAAGTCGGTCTCCTACAAGACAAGTTATAAAAGTAATCCCTGAAAGAGACCTAACAAAGGTCCAAGAAATAAGATTTACAAAAATAACTTAGAAGATATCGACCTAACGAAGTCAGTCTCCTACAAGACAAGTTATAAAAGTAATCCCTGAAAGAGACCTAACAAAGGTCCAAGAAAGAGGATTACAAAAATAACTTAGAAGAGATTGACCTAACGAAGTCGGTCTCCTACAATACAAGTTATAAAAGTAATCCCTGAAAGAGACTTGAAAAAAGTCCAAGAAAGAGGATTACAAAAAATAACTTAGAAGGGGACCAACACAAAGAAATCGGTTATGGGGTGCTAAAAATACAAGCAAAAGCGAGAAAACCGAGAAACAAGTCGGACCCATACAGTCACGAACTCAAAGGATCCAAGTTACAAACAATAAGTACAAAAGCAATCCAAAGAAGTCAAGCAGCAAGATTCCAACACTCCCAGAAACCAGAAGAGATACCATGTTAAAGCGCAATAAAAGCATAGTATAATAAAGCTTCAAGAGGCCACCAAAATCTACCTCAGAAAGCTACTTTTGTTTTTCAAAGTAAAAGTTGCCAGGCAGGCAACTAAAAAGCATCAGCAGTTAAACAAAACAATAAAACAGTTCAAAAGCCCACAAACCGGGCTATTTACACAAATACTTAAAAAGAAGATCAGCAAAGATCGGGAGCCTTCCCGGCAGCATCAGTACAAGGAGAAGGAGGGCGAGTCTGAATATGCATAGCATCTACAGTTCCATCATCCCGGTTCAGAATCTGACAGTCTGGATCAGACATAACTAGAGGAACCGAGGGGGTCGACACCTTGATAGAAGGCACTGGGGGAGGTTCAACATCATCATCATCCTGGTCATCAGGAATAATCTTATCATCCCTCACAACATTGTCTAAGCTGAAGCGAGTAAGATCGGCCTCAGGAGCAATAACCCGAACCTACTCCTTCAGGTTCTCATAGGCAGTAGTTACACTGCCAACAAGATGACCCCGGAGCTGAGAGTAATCAGCTCAGACGTTCTCCAACTCCTCCTTCAGATGCATTCCCTCCCGATAAGATGTGACATAGCTATCATTATGCCTCAGTACCGTGTTTTCAGCCAGCCTCACAGAGGCAGCCAAAGAGAGGGAACTCGCCTTCTCATTCTCCAGATCTTTTTCCAACTTGGCCACCTTCACTTCAAGCTCCTCCTTCAAGCCTTTTATCCGATCAAACTCCCGTTTGGCCTCCTCCATAAAAGCGTTGGTGGCATGGAGAGGAAGACCTTGAGCAGTTCGATACAGGGCCGCTCCCATGTGTGCCATCTTGATACTACTTCGAGTTATATAACCAAAATGATAAAGAAGTGACACGTCATCCATAGGGAGGACACCATAAGGACCGATTTGTTGATCTATAAACTCGACCGCATCAATGTCAGGAGCATCAAGGTTGAAAGGCTCAATTGTTTTTTGCTTCTTACTAGGAGGAGCACCAGAAGCAGCGGCAGAAGTATGTGGAGGATCGACCAGAAGAACTCAAGGAATAGGAATTGCTTTCCTCGGCTTGGGAGAACTCAGCACAGAAGGTTTCACTGGAACCTGAGAAGATCCCTCTCCAGCTGTTCATACCCTGGGTCAAGATGACCGACCCGGGATGTTCGACAGACAAAGCGACCGACATCTTTAGGTCAGGACAACCCGACCTCTTCCCAAAGATCTCGATCAAGTCCCTACGAAAGCCCAAGGAAGGGCCCAAATAGAGGAACACGTCCCAAATAGGGCGGTTCCCTTAAAGATAAGATGACCTCACTTAAAGATAAAAGATAAGATAAGATAACTAACTTATCTTATCCACAGAAGGCCACATCTCACCATTATAAATACACTGGAGCACCCAGGTACAACTGATACTCTGATTCTACTTAATACCTGCTTAATCCCCTTGCTAACTTAAGCATCGGAGTCCCCTGCAGGTATCCCCCACCCTTTGGTGACATAGGATCAGCAGCACATTCAGTCCAACAAGTCGGACGCACCAGCTCCGGCCGCTATTCACCAGCCGGACACATCAGTTCCGACCAGCACAGAAGATCTCGTCCGAGATCGACCTACAATTTCAGGTAACCCTCGAAACATTGGCGCCGTTGCCGGGGAACCTGGAAGTCATCCTATCACCATTGCAGACGACCATGACAACGGCCACGATTCAGGTTTGGAGGATCGGACACCGCACAAAAACGCGGATGTCACGCTACAAAACACTCCGGAAACCAACAAAGACAAAGACTCACCAAATTCAGGGGCAATAGAAGCGCTCCTGGATCGCCTAAAACAACTGGAAAAAGAAGCCCAACAACAACGGGAAATTGGAAGAGATCTCCAAAGAGAGGTGCGGCGACGTCGAGAGTTGGAAGAAAAACTACAGCAATTGGAAGCCGATCTCAAATCAAAAGCCCCCCAGACTAATCTCGAGGAAAATTCACGCAAAGACCAAGACCCGTTCACCAGGGAAATCATGAAAACCAAAATTCCAGATGACTTCACACTCCCGGATATGACCCTGTATGATGGCACCACGAATCCCAACCACCACCTCAGCAACTTCAGAAGTAGAATGTACCTCACTGACGCCCCAGATGTTGTTCACTGTAAGGCTTTTCCAACAACTATCACAAAGACAGCGATCCGATGGTTCGACAACCTACCCCCGAAGTCCATCTCAAGCTTTGATGAGTTAGCTAAAAAATTCCTAGCCAGATTCTCCATTCAGAAAGATAAAGCCAAGCACGCCCCCAGTTTACTAGGGATCAAACAAGGAGATTGGGAGAGCCTCCGCAACTACATGGAGAGATCCAACAAAACATGCATGGACATACAAAGCTTACCAACGGAGGTCGCCATCATGGGACTCATCAATGGCCTACGAGAGGGACCTTTCAGCCAATCTATATCAAAAAAGTACCCGACCTCCTTAGACGAAGTGCAGGAACGGGCAGAAAAGTATATCAACATGGAGGAAAACACTCGGTTAGGAGAAACCTCAAAATCGGGGGCCTCCTACCGAGACAAAGACAAGGAACCCAAAAGAAAAGAAGATCGACAAGGGGAGAAAATCAAAAAATACCATAACTACACCCCTCTTAGGGCGTCCCCGGTCGAGATATGCAAAGAAGTCTGCCATACGGAAAAAATCCCCCCAGCACGGCCGCTCAAAGGCAAAAGGGGAGGTGGAAACCGAAAGGGATATTGTGAATACCATCAAGTCCGAGGACACTCCACAAACGAATGCTTCGACTTAGAAAATATCATAGAAAAATTGGTGAGAGAAGGAAAATTATATCGATTCCTGGCCACCCGAGATGATCAAAGAAAGAGACGAAGGGATGAAGATACCGAACGAACAGAACAATCACCTCGGACACCAGAAAGACATGTTCACATGATACACGACGGATTTACAGCAGGAGGAATCTCCAAATCCTCTCGCAAAAGATATCTCAAAGAAGTATATCATGTCAAAGAAGAGGAGAAAGCACTCAACATTCTGGTAATAACATTAACTAAAGAGGACGCATCCGGCATCATCACAAAACACGATGATCCCATGGTTTTCACCATTATATTGGCAAACACCAACCTACACCGCACATTAATAGACCAAGGGAGTTCTGTCGACGTCTTATTCAAAACAGCCTTTGATAAACTCGGCTTGGAAGAAAAAGAACTTAAAGCATATCCAAACAGCCTGTTTGGGTTAGGAGATACCCCGGTTCGACCACTCGGATACATACCACTACATACAACCTTCGGAAAAGGGGACCAATCCAGGACCCTCAAAATAGACTACATCTTAGTCGATGTAAGTTCAGCTTACAACGCTCTCATACGACGGACAACACTCAATCAACTCGGCGCAATAGTCGCGACCCCACACCTATGTATGAAGTTCCCAACCCCAAAAGGGATTGCCACGATAAAAGCAGACCAGAAGACAGCACGTCATTGTTATAACGAAAGCCTAAACCTCAGAGGCAAAGGAGAAGGTTTCCACACAATCGAGCTGGGCAGAGTTCACTGACGAGAAGAACTTCGTCTCTGGCCAGAAGGCGAGATAGAAAAGATTCAGATTGGGGATACCTCAGAAAAAACAACCAATATCGGCACAATCCTAAAAGGAGATTTAAAATAATTACTAATACAATTCTTGCGAGATAACGTCGATCTCTTCACATGGAAAGCCGCAGACATGCCAGGCATAGACCCTAAGCTAATGTGTCATAAGTTGGCAGTTTATCCAGGATCTCGACCGGTGCAACAGAGACGAAGAAAACTTGGGCCAAAGCGATCCTAAGCTGTGGACGGGCAAGTACAGGCACTACTGGAAGCCGGATTCATAAGAGAAGTCAAATACCCGCTATGGCTAGCCAACGTTGTCTTGGTGAAAAAATCAAATGGGAAGTGGCGAATGTGCACCGATTACACCGATCTCAACAAGGCTTGTCCAAAAGATCCATACCCACTCCCAAGTATTGACGCTTTTGTAGATGCTTCATCCGGATACAAATATCTCTCATTTATGGATGCATACTCGGGATACAATCAAATCCCCATGTATCCACCAGATCAAGAAAAGACCTCGTTCCTAACACCGAAAGCAAACTACTACTACATCGTGATGCCTTTCGGTCTTAAGAACGCAGGAGCTACTTATCAAAGGCTAATGAATAAAGTCTTCTTAGATCACATTGGAAAAATATTAGAAGTTTATGTGGACGACATGTTGATAAAGACACAAAGTGAAGATACATTATTATCCGACCTGACTCAAGTGTTTTACACTATAAGGAAGCACAACATGCGGCTCAATCCCGCAAAATGCACCTTCGCAGTAGAAGCAGGCAAATTCTTAGGCTTCATGCTCACACAAAGGGGAATTGAAGCAAATCCAGACAAATGTCAAGCCATACTCAACATGAAGAGCCCAACCTGTGTCAAAGAAGTACAACAACTCAATGGGAGGTTCGCCGCCTTATCCTGATTCTTAGTAGGAGCTGTGATAAGATCTCTCCCCTTCTATGCTACTTTAAAAAAGGGAAAATAGTTCGAATGGACGATAGAATGTGAACAAGCCTTCCAAGACTTCAAGGAGTTCTTAGGACGACCACCTATCCTATCTCGACCACAAGAAAGAGAATCGCTCATATTATATCTCGCAGTAGGGAGCCAGGCAATAGCCTCAGCACTAGTCAGAGAAGACGAAAATGGGCAAAAACCCGTCAACTTCATTAGCAAAGCACTACAGGGATCCGAGCTGAACTACCAGAAAATAGAAAAATTTGCCTATACCCTCATCCTAACATCTCGACGACTCCGCCCGTACTTCCATGCTCACACCATTAAGGTTCGAACTAACCAACCCATAAAAGGAATATTGCAGAAAACAGATCTGGCAGGCAAAATTCTACAATGGGCAGTCGAGTTGTCAGAGTTTGACCTCCAATATGAAGCTCGGACGGCCATCAAATTACAGTATTTGGCTGACTTTATCGCAGAATTCACAGATGCCCTAGAAACCCCCACAAAATGGAATCTTTACGTGGACGGTTCTTCAAATAAAACTGGAAGTGGCGCAGGCGTGATAATAGAAAGCGACCAAGGAACCCAAGTTGAGCTCTCCCTCAAGTTCGGGTTCCCGGCCTCAAATAACCAGGCAAAATATGAAGCATTACTAGCCGGTTTGAAGCTGGCTAAAGAGGTCGGAGCTCAAAAACTCAACATTTACAGCGATTCACAAGTGGTTACATCACAAATAGCAGGGAGCTACCAAGCCAAAGATCCCACCATGAAAAAATATTTGGATAAAACCAAGGAACAGCTCGGACAAATCGGGGAGTATAAAATCTGCTACATACCCCGTGAACAAAATGCCCGAGCTGATGCACTCTCAAAACTAGCCAGCACCAAACCAGGGGGCAACAATAGGAGCCTCATCCAGGAAATGTTACAAAACCCGTCAATCTCGTAAGAAGAAAAAGTCCTGACTATAACAAGTCAGGACCAAGGATGGATGACCCCCATAATCAACTACCTCAAAACAGAAATGCTCCCCACAGAAGAAAAGGAGGCAAAGAGGTTAAAAAGGGAGGCACAGTACTACACCATCATAAACAACATCCTGTACAAAAGAGGAATCTCAACACCTTTACTAAAATGCATGCCGACCTCCAACACAAGGGAAGTGCTAGAAGAAATACACGGCGGTATTTGTGGCAATCATCTCGGAGCACGAGCTCTTGCCAAAAAAGTACTCCAGGCGGGATTTTATTGGCCAACTCTGCAGAAAGAAGCTACAGAATTTGTAAAACATGTCCACCATGTCAGAAACATGCCGACTTTCACATCGCCCTGCCAGAATAGCTCATTAGCGTGACCTCGCCTTGGCCATTTGCAAAATGGGGACTCGATCTTCTCGGCCCCTTCCCACAGGGATCAGGACAAGTTAAATTCCTCATAGTAGGGGTATATTACTTTACAAAGTGGATCGAGGCAGAGCCCCTAGCCAATGCCACCGCTCAAAGAAGCCGGAAATTCTTATATAAAAACATTGTCACAAGGTTCGGGGTTCCATATTCTATAACCACAGACAATGGCACCCAATTCACAGACGCAGGCTTCAGAAAATTAGTAGCCGACTTGAATATAAAGCACCAGTACAACTCTGTCGAACATCCACAAGCCAATGGACAGGCCGAAGCCGCCAACAAAGTCATATTGGCAGGGTTAAAACGAAGACTGCAAGATGCAAAGAGAGCCTGGGCAGAGGAGCTTCCACAGGTTCTATGGGCATATCGAACGATGCCACATTCCACCACAAAGGAATCCCCTTTTCTATTAGCATACGGAATGGAGGCAATGATTCCAGTAGAAATTGAAGAAGGATCGCATAGAGTAGTCCATTATAATGAGGGAGCAAACTTCCAACTTCAGAGGTAAGAACTCGACCTACTACCTGAAATCTAGGAAAGAGCTCGGATTAGAGAAGAAGCTCTAAAACGTCGAATGGCTTCTAGATATAATCAAAGGGTAGTGCCAAGAAGTTTCACTGAGAACGATCTCATCTTAATCGGAAATGACATTGGAACAACTCGGCCCGGAGAAGGAAAGCTGGCAGCAAATAGGAAGGGACCCTACCGAGTCATAAAAGTGCTTGGGAAGGGCTACTACTGACTGTCTGAACTCGAGGAACGAGAGCTTCCCAGATCATGGCACGCCTGCAACCTAAGAAGGTACTACAGCTAGAAAAGGCAATGGATCTAATTAGTGGATGTGCTCTTTTTCCTGAAAAGGTTTTTTAATGAGGCACCATGTTGAGATCCAGGTCATGCCCGACTTAAAGGGATAAGAAAATTCCCACATATATATATATTTGCATTTTTTCTTTGAATAAAGTTTATTTAGATATTCTACAAAGAATCCAAGACGCATTAATCTGAAGTATTCACCGTCCGGTTATAAAGAGACAGGTCGGCAGAAAGTGAAAAACAATTTCACTGCACGACCACGATAAAGATAAATCGTCCGATAAAGGTGAAAACGCGATTCACCCAAAGGACGATCTAAAGATACCAACCACTTTCTACAAATCGGCAAAGGTGAACACAGAATAATGTAAGAAGTTATCGAAAACAATCCAAAAAAGAACCTGACGAGGTCTTACGGATAGCTAAAATAATAACTTAAAGGCTGGCCGACGCTCACAAGTCAGACCAAGTCAATGATGTGCAGAAAACGATCCGACACAAAACTCACCGGCAAGTGCACCGGGTCGCATCAAGTAATAAAACTCACGGGAGTGAGGTCGATCCCACAGGGATTTAAGGATTGAGCAACTTTAGTTTAGTGGTTGATTTAGTCAAGCAAACAAGTGTTGGTTGTGTGAAATTGTGTTGACAGGAATTAAATTGCAGAGAATGTAAAGGGGAGTGGGTGATTTGCAGGAAATTAAAGGGAACAAAAAAAGAAAAAGAAATGAATCTTAAAGTGCAAGTAATGTAAACTGCAGAAATTTAAATTGCAAGAAATGTAAATTGCAGAAACTTAAATGGGCTAGGGATATGGGATTGCAGAAATTAACCAAGGAAAGTAAAATTCAACAAACGGAAGAGTAGAAGATGGATTCAATTAAACCAGATCTTAAACGAAAATGAAAATCAGCTTGGTGTAGCAATTAAACAGTGAAGTTTAAAATGAAAATTCCAGATCTCAGGACTCAAGAGACTAGATAACTAAGTCTAGATCTCAATGCCTTCCGAGATCCAAGTTCTGAAAACAATTGCAAGAGAATTGAAGATCAAGCAGTGGAATAAAGGAATTTAAATGTCAATTTCTCAAATGTGCAGTAGCTCAAAACGGAGAGAGATCTCAAGGTGAGATTGAGACAGAATTTCCTCAATTCTCAACACCCAAGACTCCAGTAAAGCTTTGCAGAAAAGAAAACAATAAAACCCAGAGGAAGAGAATTCAATTCTCCTCCCAGAAACTCTCTAAAATGCAAAGTAAGCTCTCCTCCGTAAGCACTATGAAAATTCTAAAAGAAAAGCTCTCTAAAAATTCTAAGAAGAAAGCTCCAAAAAGAAAAACTCCCGTAAAACTTCAAATCCTAAGCTATTTATACACTTTCTTCCAATGATCATTAAGCCTTGATTTGGGCCTTGGCCTTGATGGAATTGGGTTGATAGTGACCTCCGTTGATTGCTCTTGGTGTTGGGGAGAAATCCATTTGTGAACCGGTCCATGAACCATTCACATTTGAGTCAACGTTTGAGGCAAACGTTGACTCAAACATCCCTTGTGTAAAATTATGCAGCTAGGCCAAGATGCTGTCATCCACGTTTGGCTCAACATTTGAGGTCAAACGTTGGCTCAAACGTTGCCGTGCCCAGGCTCTATTTTCCTTCTTTTTGGGTGCCAACGTTTGACCTCACGTTTGAGGCAAACGTTGGCGCAAACGTTGCCTTCCCTTGCTTCTTCTTCAGCCAACGTTTGCCTCAAACGATGTTGGCGCAAACGTTGGCTCTTCCCTGGGTGTTCTTCATCTGCTTCTCACGTTTGAGTTAACGTTTGAGGCAAATGTTAGCTCAAACGTGAATCCCTCTTTCGAAGCCCATTCTTGCAACCTTCTTCCAAGCTTTATTCCTCCTGTCATCAATCAACAATTGTATCAAAGCTATGCCAAAATCATGAGAATTATTCTTCTTCTTGTCATATGAGCAATTATGGCACAAAAACTCATGAAAATGCATCAATTTATCCATGGTTGATTGAATCAAAGGAAACATGAATTTCAACCCAATTGGCTTACTTATGGCTTAAGAAAGTGCATAAAACTAAATAAAAACAAAGAAAAAAGACTAGTGAAACTAGGCTAAGATGACTTGTCATTAGTCAACCCAAGTTATAAGTAAACCCTAGAAAGAGGTCTGGCCAACCCTATTAAAGAGGATTACTTTAACTTAGAAGGGCCTGACATAACAAAGTCAGCCCAAAACAAAAAGTTATACAAGTAGTCCCTGAAAGAGATCTGACAAAGATCCAAGAAAGAGGACTACAAAAAATAACTTAAAGGAGACCGACATAACCAAGTCGGACTCCTACCACTAAAAAGTTATGCATGTAGTCCCTGAAAGAGATCTGACAAAGATCCAAGAAAGAGGACTACAAAAAATAACTTAAAGGAGACCGACATAACCAAGTCAGACTCCTACTACTAAAAACTTATACAAGGAGTCCCTAAAAGAGATCTGACAAATATCCAAGAAAGAGGACTGATGACAAGTCATCATATACCCATTTTTCAAGCTAATTTCACTTATTTTATTAGTCTTTATGCACTTTCTTGCATCTTAAGTAAGTGATTTGGAATGAAAATGCATAACTTCTTTAAATCAAGCAACTACCATTAAATTGATGCTAACTCATGAGGTTTAAGCTAAATTTAATTGATTTTTAATTGACTTATAAGCCTTGTGAATTTAGTGATACTTTGAGTGGTTGTTTTGATTATTTAAAGGTGAAGAAAAGAAGAAAAGAGGAAGCGTGGCTTAAGAAAGCGTGGCCTAAGAGAGAAGAAATGCGGCGCATAGAAGGAGGAAGCAAACATTGCCCTCCACAAGGGCACACTGCCCTCTAGGAGAGCAACATAAGGAAACAAGCTTTGAGAGGCAACACTACCCTGCCCACAACAAGGGCGGAGCACAAATTGGTGCCATGGATCAAGGAGAGCAAAAACTCTGCCCTGCCCTCCTCAAGAGCAATATCGGGCTCATCAAAGGAATAAATTCAAAGAAAAAGCTCACCAATGCTTGCCACAAGGATCAAACACGGCACCATGAGGAAGCAAGGAACTAGGCCTTACTTTGGTGCCAAGAAAACTAAGGAAAAAAAATAGTGTGTGCATTAACTGAGTTTCGAACGCGGAGCTTCAATTTTGGAAACATTGCCCTGCCCTCCGCAAGGGCAGGGCAGCATTGTGTGATGCACGGCCAGCGCACAAGAGTTGGCGCACCAAGGGAGTCTCGGCACCAACAGCACACACGCACGGGCAGAATCTGGCGCACCACACGCACGCACGAGCACCAACACGCACCATTTTCTGCCCTGCCCTCCACAAGGGCAGGGCAGCCTCATGGAAGCCACTTTTCTCATGGGCTAAAAATTGGATTAAAAATCCAATTTAATTCATTTCTTCACCAAATCAAAAGCCCATCCAAATACCAGAATCCAAGAATAGAAAGTGTATAAATAGGAGATAGTTTGATGTAATTAAGGGAGCTTTTCTTTACTTTTGACTTTTGACCCTTCTTTTGATTGTTGAATTTTTACATTTTGAAACTTCATTTTCTCTGAGAGCTTTGAATTGAGATTTGAGAGAATTGGGAAGGAGAATTGATCTCTCTTCTTCCTCGTTCTTGCTTGATCATTTTTACTTTTCTTGTTTGAATCTTAAGTGTGAAGAATTGAGGAATTTCTGTCTCAATCTCCATTTAAGATCTCTTTGATTACCTCACTGCATAATCGAGTTGAATCCAATTTCCTTTACTGCTCCCTCTTTAATTTCTTGTTAATTGCTTTGTGAATTTGGATCTGGGAAGGCAATTGAGATCTAGACTTTGCTATCTAGTCTCTGGAGTCCTGAGATCCCATTTTCCTTTTGGTTCTTCTGTGAACCCCTGCTGCAATTTAATTTCCCTTTCTATTTGAGATCTAACAGAATTCAAATCATCTCTTGCTTTGATAATTGTTGCAATTTAATTTCCCTTGATTGAATTCTGAAATCCCAGTCCTCAAATCCCTTTTCCATTCAAGCAATTTATATTTCTTGCACTTTAAGTTACTGCAATTTACATTTCTTGCACTTTAAGTTTCAGTCATTTAATTTCTTATTCTTTAAGATTCAGCTCTTTTACTTTCAGTTCTCTTTAATTTCTGCAATTCACCCATCTCCCTTTACATTTTCTACTATTTACTTACTGTTGGATACAAAATCACTCAACCAATACTTGATTCGCTTGACTAAATCAACCACCGAACTAAAATTGCTCAATCCTTCAATCCCTGTGGGATCGACCTCACTCCCGTGAGTTTTATTACTTGATGCGACCCGGTACACTTGCCGGTGAGTTTTGTGTTGGATCGTTTTCCACACATCAAGTTTTTGGCGCCGTTGCCGGGGATTGAAATAGATTGACAATGATTAAGTGAAGTGGAGCTCTAGATCAAGCACTTTTTCTTTTATGTTTCTTTAATTTTTAACTAACCCACTAACTGTTTGAATTTTTGCTTAAGCTAACTAAAACTTCACTCTAGCAATAGATTGAAGTGTCACTGGTTTTGTGTGTTTTTTATGTTTTGTTTATATGACAGATACAAGAAGAGCTACACCCATCTTTCATGAACAAGACGAACGAACCCTCAGGAGATTAAGAAGAGCTGAAAGAGGGAAAAACATTGTTAGAGAGGAGGAGTCAGAAGAAGAGTTTCAAGACATGGAGGAACATTCAACCAATCCACCAGGAGGAGCAGCTAACAACAACAACAATCCACCACAGAGGAGAGTTTTGGCCTCCTACACATTTGCAAATGCTAGACACTGTGGGAGTAGCATTCTTACCCCTAATGTCAATGCAAACAACTTTGAACTAAAGCCACAACTCATCATATTGGTCCAAAACAACTGCTCTTTTGGAGGAGGACCATTGGAGGACCCGAACCAACATCTATCCACTTTCTTGAGGATCTGTGACACAGTTAAGAGCAATGGAGTGCACCCTGACATATACAAGCTGCTGTTATTCCCATTTTCTCTCAGGAACAAAGCCACTCAATGGCTAGAAACATTTCCAAAGGAGAGCATCAATACTTGGGATGATTTGGTGAGCAAGTTTCTTGCCAAATTTTATCCCCCTCAAAGGATCATAAGGTTGAAGACTGAGGTGCAGACATTCACCCAAATGGATGCTGAAAATCTATATGAAGCATGGGAAAGATATAAGGCTCTGTTGAGGAAATGTCCACCAGAGATGTTCACTGAGTGGGACAAGCTGCAGAACTTCTGTGAAGGACTTACTCTGAAGGCTCAAGAGGCACTTGATCACTCAGCTGGAGGATCATTGCAATTGATGAAAACTACAGAGGAAGCTCAAAACCTCATTGATATGGTGGCCAACAACCAATACTTCTTTGCTCACCAAAGGCAACGCCAACCATCACAAAGGAGAGGAGTAATGGAGTTGGAAGGAGTGGATTCAATCCTAGCTCAGAACAAAATGATGCAGCAGCAAATTCAACAATAGTTTGAGCAGATGGCCAAGAGAATTGACAACCTTCAAGTTGCATCAGTGAGTGCCACAAGCCAACCATCAATCACTTGGGGGCAAAATGAAAAAATTCAAGAGGAGCAACAGCAAGAGCAAGTCCAATACATGCACAACCAAAATCCTGGAACAAATGAAGTCTATGGTGATACTTACAATCCCTCTTTGAAAAACCATCCCAACCTTAGATGGGGAGACAACCACAATCAAACTCAGCAGCCGTGGCAAAGGAACTCAACTCAAAACAATTGGAAAAACACAAACCACAACAACCAGCCAAACACTAACCAAAACATATACAGAAAACCACAAAACACTTATCCCAACTCTAACCATTATCCACCCAATAACCACCCAACTAACCAAAACACCTACCATCATCCATCAACACCCCAAAACCAATCAATCTCACAAGACTCTCAGAGGATTACTAATCTAGAGATGCTCATGGAGAAGATGATGAAGAATCAAGAATTGACAATAAAGAACCAAGAAGCCTCCATGAAGAACCTAGAGAGGCAGATTGGGCAAATCTCCAAGCAGATTTCTGTTGAAAAACCATCAAGCTCACTACCAAGTGACACCATTCCTAATCCAAAAGAGGAGTGCAGGGCAATACAGTTAAGGAGTGGAAAAATCCTGCTGAAAGATGAAGAAGCCACCGAGAAGCCCAAGGAAAGTGACAAGAAATAAGTTGAAAAAGAGGCAGCCAATGATGAAGATGCAACAGCAAGCAATCACCCTCAGAATCAACCTCAAGAAAAAGAAGATAGGCCACAAAATCTGAAGAAGGGAAAGCAGATCATGGAAGAACCAAATCCAAGACAACATCAAGTGGAGAAAACTTGACACCTCCACTGCCTTATTCCCAAAGATTCCACAAAGAGGTTAAGGACCAACACTTTTCTAAATTTCTTGAGACTTTCAAAAAGTTAGAGATCAACATTTCCTTGGCTGAGGCACTGGAACAAATGCCCTTGTATGCCAAATTCTTAAAAGAACTCATCAACAAGAAAAGGAGTTGGAATGAGAAAGAGACTGTGCTGCTCACTGAAGAATGCAGTGCACTAATCTGGAAGGGGCTCCCTCCCAAACTTGAAGATCCAGGAAGTTTCTTCCTACCTTGCACCATTGGAAATCTATTCATTGACAAGGGGATGTGTGACTTAGGAGCAAGCATAAATCTGATTCCATCCTCTTTAGTAAATAAGCTTGGCATAGGAAAAATGAAGCCAACACAAATTTCCTTAGAACTGGTGGATCAATCAGTGGTACATTCCAAAGGAGTGATTGAAAACCTTTTAGTTAAGGTCGACAAGTTCATTTTTCCTACAGACTTTGTGATCCTGGATTCAGCAGAAAAAGATAATGACTCCATAATACTTGGTCGACCATTTTTAGCCACTGCTAGAGCCGTCATAAATGTAGGGGAGGGAGAGCTAACCCTCAGGATGTATGAGGAAAGCATCAACAAGCAAAACAAGTAGTGACTGTTTTCCAGGGCAAACAACCATCAACACAGTAGAACAGAAGGATGAGCAGGTGCAAGGAGGAGAAGGAATTCAAAAAGAAGTTGGGATAATAAACAATAAGGGAAATGTCACAACTAAAGCCACTGTTAAGGAAGAAAGACTGACAAGGAAAAGGAAGAAAAACAAGAAGAAAGTTTACAAAGGGTGGAAGAACAAAAAAAATCCCAACTAAAGGATTTTCCAAAGGTGACAAGGTGCAATTAGTATATCAACAGTTAGGAGCAGAAGACCATTACACTATTAACCAAGTACTCTTTCTCGAGCACATTGAAATAGAGCATCAAGGTACACAAAGGAAGCTGACAGTGAGAGGGGACAAGCTCCGACATTCCAACCATCAACCATCCTAAGGGTGGATCAATGTCAAGCTAATGACAATAAAGAAGCGCTTGTTGGGAGGCAACCTAACCTGAGGTAGTTTTCTTTTCTAGCTTAGTTCAATAAAAAGGTTGAATAATTGGTCTGTAGTGCAAGGAGCTAAGTTTGGTGTTTCACACCAAAACAAGTTAAGGGAGAATGAATGATTTTAAGTTTGGTGTTCCACCAAAATCTATCTAAAAGCATACTCTCACCTTATGCAGAATGCTAGCTCCAGGCAATTAGACAATTCATTCAACCATCTAGTTATTTTCTAGCTTTTTTTTTTCATAACCTTTAGCAAAGACACAAGGTTTCACATATGATTAACTTGTTGCATCTGAGGCAGTGTCAAGGAATTAAGTTTGGTGTTCCCACACCAAAATAAATCCAAGAGACACACTCAATTTATGCATACTAACCATTCATTTAAGGGCTTGAGAAGCAAGCAACTTTTGAGAATTATGCAGGAAATTAGACAACATTTGAAGACAAATGGCATTATGACTCAAAAGGGACACAACGGAAGGAAGAACTAAACGGCTGCAACTTCAAAGGTTGTATCTAAACTTAATCTTTGCTGTTGTGAATTGTTTTGATTTGGGAACTCTTATATGTCTCGCTGAAGTGTTTACTTGGTTGCAAGTGGAATTGTTTGTTAAGAATGCTTATTTGCATAAGTGCTTGTCATTCATCACTTAGCTTGAATTCTGTTTTGTTTCCCATATGCTTGAATAAAAGAGAAATATTTGAATTAGAAAGTAAATATCCAATGTTGCATAAGTTAGAATGGAAGTTAGTGGTGGTATGTGTTTGATTCAATTGTTAGCTCATAGAATAATTGCTGCATAATGACATGTTACTTGAAACTTAAGCTGGTTTGCTGCTATGACCCTTCAATCAATGAAAATCCCTTGGAAATAAAGCAAAATCAAAAGAAACAAAGAATAAGGCTAGGCACCAATAGCTTGGACCCTAGGACACATGCATGTGGTGTTATTGTACTAGGATATGCTTGGACAAGTAAATTCTAAGGGGTATTTCAAAACCTGACCACTTAGATCAACTGATTTGGGATGGCCAATTGAAAGTCCACAATAAAGAGCAACCTAGTTACAAAGCATTTAGTTATCCAAAGAGATGCTGGGCATCAATGATCCTAGGAGGAAATGGTGAGCCATGTGTCTGTGGTGAAGAAATGTTGAGCCAAAAATAAAGCCAAAGGCTACTGCAACATTTGCCACCAAGCCTTCAATAAATAATAAGCTCTCTAATGCAAAAGAAAGAAGAAAAAGCTAACAAGGGAAATAATTAAAAAGTAAGGTGTTATAGCAGCAACCTTGGTGAATCCTTTAGGAGACATTGTTTGTTATGACAGCAAGTAATAAATGAACTACCATTGTCTACATAAAAACTCCATAAATCAAGTTCTGCTATATGCCTAATAAGGATATGTTTGCTATTCTTGTTCATTTCATTTTCTCTTAGTTTTGATGCTTGCTTGGGGACAAGCAAGATATAAGTTTGGTGTTGTGATGACAAGTCATCATATACCCATTTTTCAAGCTAATTTCACTTATTTTATTAGTCTTTATGCACTTTCTTGCATCTTAAGTAAGTGATTTGGAATGAAAATGCATAACTTCTTTAAATCAAACAACTACCATTAAATTGATGCTAACTCATGAGGTTTAAGCTAAATTTAATTGATTTTTAATTGATTTATAAGTCTTGTGAATTTAGTGATACTTTGAGT
Organism: Arachis hypogaea; assembly: GCF_003086295.3. Taxonomy (NCBI): domain Eukaryota; kingdom Viridiplantae; phylum Streptophyta; class Magnoliopsida; order Fabales; family Fabaceae; genus Arachis; species Arachis hypogaea. The sequence goes on along the minus strand of NC_092044.1, from coordinate 60,124,349 downwards.
GGTTGTTTTGATTATTTAAAGGTGAAGAAAAGAAGAAAAGAGGAAGCGTGGCTTAAGAAAGCGTGGCCTAAGAGAGAAGAAGTGTGGCGCACAGAAGGAGGAAGCAAACATTGCCCTCCACAAGGGCACACTGCCCTCTAGGAGGGCAACATAAGGAAACAAGCTTTGACAGGCAACACTGCCCTGCCCACAACAAGGGCGGAGCACAAATTGGTGCCATGGATCAAGGAGAGCAAAAACTCTGCCCTGCCCTCCTCAAGAGCAATATCGGGCTCATCAAAGGAATAAATTCAAAGAAAAAGCTCACCAATGCTTGCCACAAGGATCGAACACGGCACCATGAGGAAGCAAGGAACTAGGCCTTACTTTGGTGCCAAGAAAACCAAGGAAAAAAGTAGCGTGTGCATTAACTGAGTTTCGAACACGGAGCTTCAATTTTGGAAACATTGCCCTGCCCTCCTCAAGGGCAGGGCAGCATTGTGTGATGCACGGCCAGCGCACAAGAGTTGGCGCACCAAGGGAGTCTCGGCAGCAACAGCACGCACGCACGGGCAGAATCTGGCGCACCACACGCACGCACGAGCACCAACACGCACCATTTTCTGCCCTGCCCTCCACAAGGGCAGGGCAGCCTCCTGGAAGCCACTTTTTTCATGGGCTAAAATTTGGATTAAAAATCCAATTTAATTCATTTCTTCACCAAATCAAAAGCCCATCTAAATACCAGAATCCAAGAATAGAAAGTGTATAAATAGGAGATAGTTTGATGTAATTAAGGGATCTTTTCTTTACTTTTGACTTTTGACCCTTCTTTTGATTGTTGAATTTTTACATTTTGAAACTTCATTTTCTCTGAGAGCTTTGAATTGAGATTTGAGAGAATTGGGAAGGAGAATTGATCTCTCTTCTTCCTCGTTCTTGCTTGAGCATTTTTACTTTTCTTGTTTGAATCTTGAGTGTGAAGAATTGAGGAATTTCTGTCTCAATCTCCATTTAAGATCTCTTTGATTACCTCACTGCATAATCGAGTTGAATCCAATTTCCTTTACTGCTCCCTCTTTAATTTCTTGTTAATTGCTTTGTGAATTTGGATCTGCGAAGGCAATTGAGATCTAGACTTTGCTATCTAGTCTCTGGAGTCCTGAGATCCCATTTTCCTTTTGGTTCTTCTATGAACCCCTACTGCAATTTAATTTCCCTTTCTATTTGAGATCTAACAGAATTCAAATCATCTCTTGCTTTGATAATTGTTGCAATTTAATTTCCCTTGCTTGAATTCTGAAATCCCAGTCCTCAAATCCCTTTTCTATTCAAGCAATTTATATTTCTTGCACTTTAAGTTTCAGTCATTTAATTTCTTGTTCTTTAAGATTCAGCTCTTTTACTTTCAGTTCTCTTTAATTTCTGCAATTCACCCCTCTCCCTTTACATTTTCTGCTATTTACTTACTGTTGGATACAAAATCACTCAACCAATACTTGATTCTCTTGACTAAATCAACCACCGAACTAAAATTGCTCAATCCTTCAGTCCCTGTGGGATCGACCTCACTCCCGTGAGTTTCATTACTTGATGCGACCCGGTACACTTGCCGGTGAGTTTTGTGTTGGATCGTTTTCCACACATCAAGGACTACAAAAAATAACTTAAAGGAGACCGACATAACCAAGTCGGACTCCTACCACTAAAAAGTCATCAAAGTAATCCCTGAAAGAGACCTGAGAAAGGTCCAAGAAAGAGGATTACAGAAATAACTTAAAGGGGGACCAGCGCAAAAGAACTACCAAGAAACAAGTTAGACCCATAAGTCACAACCTCAAAGGATCCAAGCTACAAACAATAAAACAAAGCAATCCGAGGAGGTCGAGATACAAGATTTTAGACATCAGTAGAAAACTGAAAAGATGCCAAGTAAAAAAACTACCTCTATTACTCCACAAAAGTTATAAGGCCTCGGAAGGCCACCAAAACCTACCGTGAAGGGATAGCGAGCTACCTTTTGTTTTTCAAAACAAAAAGTTGCTAAACAAGCAACTAGGAAATGTCAGCAATTAAAAAGTTTTATAAAGCCCACAAGCCGGGCCAACCACACATCCAGAAAGAGATCAGCAAACATCAGGAGCCTTCTTGGCGGCGTCAGGACAAGGAGAAAGAGGACGAGTCTGAAGGGGCACAACATCTACGGTTCCATCATCCCGGTTCAGAATCTGGCAATCCGAATCAGATGTAACGGGAGGAACAGAGGAGGTCGACACCTTAAGAGAAGGCACTGGGGGAGGATCAGTCTCATCATCATCTTGGTCATCAGGGACAATCTTACCATCCCTCACGACATTGTCCAGGCTGATGAGAGTCAAGTCGGCATCAGGAGCAACAACCCAAAACTACTCCATCTGGTTCTCGGAGGCTGCAGTTACGCTACCTACAAGGTGACCCTGAAGCTCACCATAATTAACCCGAGCGGTTTCCAAATCCTCCCGAAGATGCATCAATTCCCTATAAGCCGAGACATAGCTACCCTTATGTTTCAATGCCATGTCCTCGGCCAGCTTCAAAGATGCAGCCAATGTAATAGAACTGGCCTTCTCACCCTCCAACTCCTTCTCCACTTTCGCCAACTTCACCTCCAACTCCTCCTTCAGACCCTTGATTCGATCAAATTCCGACTTGGCCTCTTCCATGAAGGATTTTGTGGCATGAATTGGAATCCCCTGAACTGTTCGGAATATAGCCGCACCCATATGAGCCATCTTCACACTACTTTTTGTGATAAAATCCAGATGCTGAAGAAGAGAAACGTCGTCCATGGAAAGCCCACCATAGGGGGCAATTTGCTGGTCAACAAACTCGATAGCATCAAAATCTGGGGCATCCAGGTTAAAGGGCTCGGATGTTTTTTGCTTCTTATTAGGAGGGGCACCAGGAGCTGCAGCAGAAGATTGTGAAGGATCGACCAGACGAACCCGAGGAACAGGAATTGCTTTCCTCGGCCCAAGAGAACTAGGTACAGGAGGTTTAACTGGAACCTGGGAAGATCCCTCTCCGGCCGCCTTGGTCGAAATGTTTAAAGCAGCAGTCGCCTTCTTCGCCTTCTTGAAGGCCTTCATAGAATCATTATTCTTCGACATCTCTGACAAACACAATCAACCACAAAAGACAAGTTACAACATAGGAGAAGAAAAAGCTCATAAGCAAGTATAAAAATAAAGCAGACAGTACCCAAAGCAGCCCGAACCAAAGATGGATCACTCAAAAATCTCTTCGTATCCAGATGGGGAGGCTTTCCCCACAAATCTTCAAGAACAACTACAAAGGCCCACCCAACCTCACTAAGCATTTCCCATGTGTAACGTGGCACTCTTACATTCTTTTGCCACTCTAGAGGAAAAGCAGGCTCGTCATTTTCATCAAGAAAAAAGGGGCAGGCCCCCTCAACAGCTCAAACTTTAAAGAAGTAGTTCTTGAAGTCCTTAAAGGACTCATCATATATCGCAAACACTTTATGGCCCTGGGCGGACCGGAAAGAAACCCAAGAAGCTTTCTTTTTTGAAGAACTGCCAGGCTTGGCGGAAACAAACAAGTAAAGGAAAAGAGTCTGGGAAGGTGTTACATCTAGTTCACGACAGAGAAGTTGGAAAATTTTAATAAAATGCCAGGAATTCGGGTGAAGCTGGGATTGAGCAATGTTACAGGACCACAACAGGTCGGTTTCAAAAGCAGTAAAAGGAAAAGAAATGTTCAACTGACTAAAAAAGTATTCGTAAGCATAAAAGAAGGGACGCTCTCCCTCAATAGAAGTCAGAAAGCAAACTCTCTGGTCAGAATCAGTGGCAACAAGCTCGTAATCCTCCTCACGGGCATTGTTACCACAAATCCTATGGTGCTTCCTTAGTTCTGTGCAAAACTCAGCATCCACAACAGAAACACACAACAAAACAAGGGAGTCCAACCAATCAGACATCCCCTCGGAAACCCTGGATGACATCTCTACAATATTATTGCGAGAAGACATGAGGCCAACTAGTCCTACAAGTAAGAAAAGAAAATGAGGTTACTACAAACATCTCAAACAAAGGAGAAAACAACTCGGTTAAATACTTCTCAGGCAATGAAAAGCAAGAAAAGGAAAACCCCAAGACTCAAACCAAAGTCCTGGGGCATCCTTTGGAGGCAGTAACAAGGCAAGGTTTCCAGAAAAATAGTGTGAAGTCAACATCGCAGCATTTCTCAAAAAAGAATCCAAAACAGCAACACTTTTCAGTAAAAAGAACGCCAAGTAGAGACCATTAAAAGATGCAACCTTATTAAAGAGCAGACAAAAGCAACCCTTAAATAAACGAGGAACAGACACGGACAAGCAGTACCAAGAACAGAAACAACGAAAACATGCAAAGCCCTAGAGGCACCCAACAAAGGCAAAAAAGATCATGCAGAAAATAGAGAAACTCTCAGAAAGCACACTTCAACAAATCTAGGGCTCAAAGAAAACAAAAAGATCCAAACTTTGCCAACAAGAGAGGATCAAAACCGAAACCTCTTCACAAAACCACAATCAAAGAGAAAGAATGAAAAGGGACTAACCTGGAGACGAAAGAAACTTCGAAAAAAGGGGCAGAAACAAAAGTTGCCTAGGAAACCGCCGAGCGACGCCACTAACGCCAGAAAGCAGAAACGCAAGTGAAAGATGGAGAGTGAAGAGAGAAGCGAAAAAAGTTACAATGAGGTTACAAAGAAAATAAAAGGAGAGAAACCATTTTCTGGGTTTTTCAAAATCAAAGTAAAGAGCCCAGGGAAAACGGGGCAATCAATGCTCAAAATTAAAGAAAGCATTAAACCCTCGCACGTTCCCAAAAAAGCACCGATATAAAAGTGCGCGTCTTTTAGAGGAAACGTTCTACATTCAAAAGCAACTACAAAGAAATCGACAAAATGCTTGAGTTCGGCTTCATCAAAGAAGGACCGAAGTCAAAGACTCGACCTCAAAAAAGAAAGACCGAGCTCAAGCAGGGGCACTGTTCATACCCTGGGTCAAGATGACCGACCCGGGATGTTCGACAGACAAAGCGACCGACCTCTTCAGGTCAGGTCAACCCAACCTCTTCCCAAAGATCTCAGTCAAGTCCCTACGAAAGCCCAAGGAAGGGCCCAAATAGAGGAACACGTCCCAAATCCTAAAGCGGCCCAAGCCTACAGCGAGAAGGGCGGTTCCCTTAAAGATAAGATGACCTCACTTAAAGATAAAAGATAAGATAAGATAACTAACTTATCTTATCCACAGAAGGCCATATCTCACCATTATAAATACACTGGAGCACCCAGGTATAGCTGATACTCTGATTCTACTCAATACCTGCTTAATCCCCTTGCTAACTTAAGCATCGGAGTCCCCTGCAGGTACCCCCCACCCTTCGGTGACAAAGGATCAGCAGCACATTCAGTCCAACACGTCGGACACACCAGCTCCGGCCGCTATTCACCAGCCGGACACATCAGTTCCGACCAGCACAGAAGATCTCGTCCGAGATCGACCTACAATTTCAGGTAACCCTCGGAACACCAGCCACCTTGGCCGAGATATTTTGAGCAGCAGTTGCCTTCTTTGCCTTTTTGAAGGCCTTCATGGAGTCATTGTTTTTTGACATCTCTGCAAATACAGAATCAGCCATAGTAAAGGGTTATAATCACAAGAAGAGGAAGCAAAACTAAGAAAACAAGTACAGAAACAAGTCAGACAAGTACCCAAAATAGTCTGAACCAAGGATGGGTCATTCAAAAACCTTTTTGTATCAAGATGGGGTGTTCCCCCCATAAATCCTCAAGAACAACAACAAAAGCACGCTCAACCTCGTCAAGCATCTCCCATGTATACCGAGACACTCTCACATCCTTCTGCCACTCTAGAGGGAAAGAAGGCTCATCATTTTCATCAAGAAAAAAGGGGCGGGCCTCCTCGACAGCACGAACTCTAAAGAAGTAATTCTTAAAATCCTTAAAGGACTCGTCATACATGGCGAAAACTTTATAGCCCTGGGCAGACCTGAAAGAAACCTAGGAAGCTTTCTTTTTGGAAGAACCACCAGGCTTGGCAGAAACAAACAGATAAAGGAAAAGAGTCTGAGAAGGTGTTACGCCTAACTCTTGGCAAAGTAGCTGAAAGGTCTTGACAAAACCCTAGGAATTTGGGTGAAGCTGAGATGGGGCAATGTTAGACGACCACAACAGGTCGGTCTCGAAAGCAGTAAAAGGAAAAGTAATGTCCAATTGACTGAAGAAATATTCATAGGCATAGAAGAAGGGACGCTCTCCCTAGATGAAGGTAGGAAAACAAACCCTTTCATCAGAATCAGGAGTGACAAGCTCATAATCCCTCTCCCGGGCACTATTACCACAGATCCTATGACGCTTCCTCAGCTCTACGCAAAATTCAGCATCCACAATAGAGACACAGATCAAGAAAGGGAGTCCAATCAATCGGACATCCCCTCGGAAACTCTGGAAGACATCTCTACAATGTTATTGCGAGAAGAAATGAGGCCAACTAATCCTATAATAAGAAAAGAAGATGGGATTACTAAAAACATCTCGGACAAAGGACAAAACAACTCGATTAATACGACACAGGCGAACAAACAGAAAAGGAAAACCCCAAGACTCAAACCAAAGTCCTGGGGCATCATTTGGAGGCAGTAACAAAGCAAGGTTTTCAGGAAAAATCTACAGCTCGCATCCCAGCATTTCTCAAACAAGAAAAGAAGACTTCAAACAAAGAAAGCATTTTGAAAAAGGAAAGTAGAAACACAAAAATCATCAAAGCCACTATCTTTCTACAATCTACCAGCAAAGAGCATTGTCAACAACACCAAGCAGAAAATTGTTAAAAACACAACCTTTTGCAGACTCAAGCAAAAACCCTAAAAAGTATCAAGAGGAAGTCAAGAAAATGCATTCCAAGCAAAAAGCAAACTATAGGTATCATTATCTCCCACAAAGGTACAGCAACAAGGATCTTTTGAAATTAAGGAGCAAGAGACAGTTTTTCCAAAAATAACAGCCAGAAGCAACAATAGAACATGCAAATCCCTGGGAAACCGCAAAGAAGAAACACCAGGAATACGCAAAGAAGAAAAAACACATTACAGCGACAAGAAAACACAAGATCATAAGAAAGGTTCAAACTTTTTCGACATTCAAGCAAATATCAACAATTTACCAGAGAATTAAAGACAAAGCCAAATGAAAAGAAAATGGAACCAACCTGGAAAAAAGCAGGAAGCTTCAGAAAAGTTGGAGATGGAGAGACGGAATCACCGATCACTGAATGACGCTGCAACGCAAGAAAAGCAAAATGTGGGCGAAAGACAGAAAGCGAGATAATGAAGGGACAAGTTACGAAGAGGAGCAAAGAAGGGAAATCATTTTCTGATCGCAAATTTAAAATAAAAGGCCACAAGGAAAAATGGGGCAATTAATACCAATTAATGAAGGTATTAAACCCTCGCACGTTCCCAAAGCGCTGATATAAAAGCACGCGCTTTTAGAGAAAAACATTCCACATTTAAAAAGCTTCTACAAAGGAATCGACAAAATACTTGAGTTCGGCTTCACTAGAGAAGGACCGAAGTCAAGGACTCGACCTCAAAAAAGAAGACCGAGCTCAATCAGGGGCACTGTTCATGCCCTGGGTCGAGTTGTCCGAGCCGGGATATTCAGTAGCAAAGCGACCGACCTCTTTAGGTCAAGCGGACTGACTTCTTCGTAAAGAACTCGGCCAAATCGACAGGAAAGCCCAAAGAAGGGCCCAACTTAAGGAATACGACCTCGATCCAAAGGCAGCCCAAGCCTATAGAGATAAGGGCGGTTCTATGGAAGATATGCTGACCTCGACAAAACATAAAATAAGATAAGATAACTAACTTATCTTATCCAAAGAAGGTCACATCTCACCATTATAAATACACTGAAGAACCCAGGTATAACTCATACTCTGATTCTATTCAATACCTGCTTAATACCCTTGCTAACTTAAGCATCGAAGTCCCTTGCAGGTACCCCCACCCTCCGGGGACGAAGGATCAGCACCACCACCACCAATAAGTCAGACACGGCGGCTCCAGCCACCATCAACAAGTCGGACACAACAGCTCCGACCAGCACAGAAGATCTCGTCCAAGATCGACCTCCAGTTTCAGGTAACCCTCGGAACAATAACTCTAGCTGAGTAGCATAGATGGCAGATAAGATGAGGAAAAGCTAGCCTTGCTATGGTGGATGACTTTTTGGCTATTTTGTAGAATTCAAGAGAGATGACTTCATGAACTTCTACTTCCTCTCCAATCATGATGCTATGGATCATGATGGCCTGATCCACAGTAACTTCGGATCGGTTGCTAGTAGGGATGATGGAGTGTTGGATGAACTCCAACCATCCTCTAGCCATGGGCTTAAGGTCCAGTCTTCTCAATTGAATCGGCTTGCCTCTTGAGTCTCTTTTCCATTGAGCTCCTTCCACACATATGTCCATGAGGACTTGGTCTAACCTTTGATCAAAGTTGACCCTTCTAGTGTAGGGGCGTGCATGTTCTTGCATCATAGGCAAGTTGAATGTAACCTCACATATTCCAGGCTAAAATCTAAGTATTTACCCCGAACCATCGTAAGATAGTTCTTTGGATTCGGGTTCATACTTTGATCATGGTTCCTAGTGATCCATGCATTGGCATAGAACTCTTGAACCATTAAGATTCCGATTTGTTGAATGGGGTTGGTCAGAACTTCCCAACCTCTTCTTCGGATCTCATGTCGAATCTCCGGATACTCATTTTTCTTGAGCTTGAAAGGGACCTCAGGGATCACCTTCTTCTTGGCCACAACTTCATAGAAGTGGTCTTGATGTGCTTTTGAGATGAATCTCTCCATCTCCCATGACTCGGAGGTGGAAGCTTTTGTCTTCCCTTTCCCTTTTCTAGAGGTTTCTCCGGCCTTAGGTGCCATCAGTGGTTATGGAAAAACAAAAAAGCTGTGCTTTTACCACACCAAACTTAGAATTTTTGCTCGTCCTCGAGCAAAAGAAGAAAGAAGAGTAGAAGAAGGAGAAAATATGGAGGAAAGGTGGAGGTGTGTGGGTTCGGCCAAGGTTAAGAAGAGGGGGTTGTGGTGTGTGAAAATGAAGAAAGATAGAGGGGTTTATATAGTGAGGGGAGAGGGAGTAGGTTCGGCCATTTAGGGTTGGTTTGGGTGGGAAAGAGATTTTGAATTTTGAATTATGGGGAAGGGGAGATGGATGTGAGTGGTGAAGAGGTGATGGGGAAGAGAGATTGAGGTGATTGGTGAAGAGTGTTATTGGATTGTGTGAAGAGGAGAGAAGGTGAGTTGAGGTAGGTGGGGATCTTGTGGGGTCCACAGATCTTGAGGTGTCACAGATTTAACATCCCTACACCAATTAAGCGTGTAAAATGCCCTATGCATGCAATCTTGGCATTTAATGCCAGATTGATGCTTGTTTCTAGCGTTGAATTCCAGCTTCATGCTTGTTTTGGGCGTTCAACGCCCATCTGCAGCATGTTTCTGGCGTTGAATGCCAGTTCCATGCTTGTTTCTAGCGTTCAGCACCAGCTCTCCTCAGGGTGTATTCCTGGCATTTAAATGCCAGAATGTTGCTTGTTTCTGGCGTTCAACGCCAGATCCATGCTCTGTTCTGGCGTTGAACATCAGCCAGATGCTCCTTACTGGCGTTTAAACGCCAGTAAGCCCTTCTTCCAAGTTGTGCTTTTTCTTCTGCTGTTTTTGATTCTGTTTTTAATTTTGTTTTATGACTCAACATGATCATGAACCTAATAAAACATAAAATAACAATAAAATAAAAATAGAATTAGATAAATAAAAATTGGTTTGCCTCCCAATAAGCGCTCCTTTAATGTCACTAGCTTGACAGTGGTCTCTCATGGAGCCTCACAAGTGATCAGGTAAATGTTGTAGACTCCCAACACCAAACTTAGAGTTTGGATGTGGGGTTTTAATGCCAAACTTAAAGTTTGGCTGTGGCCTCCTGATCGGGGTAAAACTTGTCTCTCAACAAATTCCCATTCGGCAAGTGTACCGAATTTGTCGTCAAGTAAAAACTCACAATAGAGTGAGGTCAAATCCCACATGGATTGATTGATGAAGCAACTTTAATTAGAGGAATGATCTAGTTGAGCGAATCCATGAATAGAGTAGATAATTGCAGAAATTAAAATGGCAGGAAAGTAAATGACTGAAAGTAAATAGCAGAATTGTAAATGGGAATGGGGGAATTGCTCATAAGAGTAAATTGCAGAAATTAAAGAGAATGGGTAAGATCAGAAATGGGGAGTTCATTGGGCTTAGGAGATGTTGCATTCTCCGGATCAATTTCATTTTCATCTCTTCCTCAATCAATGCACTCATTAATCTCCTTGGCAATCTTAAGTGATTGAATCACAATTTTTTGCAATTCAATCTCTCAAATCTTGATCAATAGCCAATTCCTTGGTCAATTGCTCATGAGAAAGGATGAAGTGTGGTCACTGATTATACCACATGCACTTCCCAAATCAAATGCTTAGAGGGTTATAGCCACATACCTATCCACACTTAATTTGGTCCAGCATGAGAAAGCATTTCTAGCTAATCTCTTCATTCCTCTTTCAAGGATCCGAAGAGATCCATGTTTGAATAGCTTCTTTTCCAAGATCACTATCCAATTGGATGAAGATCGAAAGCTTTCAAGTAAAATCAAAAAGGAAAGATAGAAGAAGAATAAGAAAATTAGTATTGATCCATCAAATTACAATAGAGCTCCCTGACCCAATGAAAGGGGTTTAGTTGATCATAGCTCTAGAAATCAAAATCAAAGATGGTGAATACATGATAAAGCTAGAAGTGCAAAGAAAGTAAATACAAAGAGTAGTTCTCTTTCCTAGCTCCTCCCAAAAGCCCCTCTCTCTTTCAAAACTACTCCTATATATACTACTCTTCTCAGCTTCTAGTTAGCTCTTCAAGTCTTGGGCCTCTGGATCTTTGAGCTTGAAGCAGTTCCGTTCTTCAATTGGGCTTGGCTTACTTGCAGAGAGATAGTGTGAAGTAGGCATAGACTTTAGCTCAAGACGTTAGGGGTTTTTAACATTTAGTAAAAATACAAGTTCGAGAACGTTAGTGACACTTAACATTGTCACTAACGTTGCCATGCACCCCTTTGCCTCACGTTAAAGCCCACGTTAACTGGGTTAACATGGCTTTTAACGTTGCCTTGTTAGCCTTCGAGAACGTTAGTGACACTCAACATTGTCACTAACATTCAAGTGTGCCCCTTCTTGCTTCACGTTAAAGCTCACGTTAACTAGGTTAACGTGGCTTCTAACGTGGCTTTTGCCAACCTTCGAGAACATTAGTGACACTCAACATTGTCACTAACGTTCAAGTGTGCCCCTAGGTCTCACGTTAGAGTCCACATTAACTAGGTTAACGTGGCTTCTAACATTGCCATTCTTAGCCATCCTAACGTTAGTGACAATGTTGAGTGTCACTAACGTTGGCTCATTCTTCATTCCTCATCGTTAGCTTCCACGTTAACCAAGTTAACGTGGAGGTTAACGTGGCTCTTGGAGGTTGTGTGGTTGCTCCAACGTTAGTGACAATGTTGAATGTTACTAACGTTGTCGACAACTCTCCATCTCTTACGTTAGCTCCCAGTTAACCAAGTTAACGTGGGAGTTAACGTGGCTCTTTGCACCTTAGGCCAACGTTAGTGACAATGTTGAGTGTCACTAACATTGGCTTCTCTTGCCCCTTTAACGTTAGAGGCCACGTTAACTAGGTTAACGTTGCTTCTAACGTGACCATTTGTGAGCAATTGCCAACGTTAGTGACAATGTTGAGTGTCACTAACGTTGGCTCAACTTCTCTTCTCCACGTTAGAGTTCACGTTAACTTAGTTAACGTGACTCTTTAACGTGGGCATTGATGGCTTTTGAGAGTGTTTTTGGCAATCACTTTTCTCCTTAACTTTGCAAGTTACCTCCCATTCCTTACTTTCTTTGGTCCTGAAATCAAGCAATAGAGTGCATCAAAGTTCTAGTCCAAGTCATGGGTAATGCAATATACAATTTTGTCATTAAAATCATGCAAAATCCTCATGAAATAATGTAAAATGCACAATGTATGCTTGAATCAAGGTCTGAGTGAATATCTGCCCAAAACTAACTTATTTCCTAAGAAAATGCATGAAATTACCTAAAAACAGTAAAGAAAAGGTCAGTGAAACTGGCCAAAATGCCCTGGCATCACCTCCCAACACCAAACTTAGAGTTTGATTGTGGGGGCTTTGTTTGACTCTGTCTTGAGAGAAGCTTTTCATGCTTCCTCTTCATGTATACAGAAGAACACCCTTGTGTCTTAAACACAAGGTAGTCCCCATTCAATTGAAGGACTAATTCATCTCTGTTAACATCTATCACAGCTCCTGCTGTGGCTAGGAAAGGTCTTCCAAGGATGATGCATTCATCCTTCTCCTTCCTAGTGTCTAAGATTACAAAATCAGCAGGGATGTAAAGGCCTTCAACCTTCACTAACACATCCTCTACCAATCCATAAGCTTGTCTTACTGACTTGTCTGCCATTTGTAATGAGAATATGTGATGCCAGGGCATTTTGGCCAGTTTCACTGACCTTTTCTTTACTGTTTTTAGGTAGTTTCATTGCATTTTCTTAGGAAATAAGCTAGTTTTGGGTAGAAAATCATTTACATCCTGATTCAAGCATGCATTGTGCATTTTACATGATTTCATGAGGATTTTGCATGATTTTAATGACAAAATTGATATTGCATCCCCCATGACTTGGATTAGAACTTTGATGCACTTTATTGCTTGATTTCAGGAACAAAGGAAGCAAAGAATGGGAGTAACTTGCAAGGCTAAGGAGAAAAGTGATTGCCAATAACACTCAAAAGCCATCAATGCCACGTTAAGGAGTCACGTTAACTAAGTTAACGTGAACTCTAACGTGGAGAAGAGAAGTTGAGCCAACGTTAGTGACACTTAACATTGTCATTAACGTTGGCAATTGCTCACAAATGGCCACGTTAGGAGCCACGTTAACCTAGTTAACGTGGCCTCTAACGTTAAAGGGGGAAGAGAAGCCAACGTTAGTGACACTCAACATTGTCACTAACGTTGGCCTAAGGTGCAAAGTACCACGTTAACTCCCACGTTAACTTGGTTAACGTAGGAGCTAACGTAAGAGATGAAGAGTTATCGACAACGTTAGTGACACTCAACATTTTCACTAACGTTGAAGCAACCACACAAACCCCAAGAGCCACGTTAACTTCCCCGTTAACTTGGTTAACGTGGAAGCTAACGATAAGGAATGAAGGATGGGCCAACGTTAGTGACACTCAACATTGTCACTAACGTTGGGATGGCTAAAAGTGGCCACGTTAGAAGCCACGTTAACCTAGTTAACGTGGACTCTAACGTGTGACCTATGGGCACATTGGAACGTTAGTGACAATGTTGAGTGTCATTAACATTCTCAAAGGTTGGCAAAAGCCACGTTAGAAGCCACGTTAACTTAGTTAACGTGGGCTTTAACGTGAAGCAAGAAGGGGGCACACTGGAACGTTGGTGACAATGTTGAGTGTCACTAACATTCTCGAAGGTTGGCAAAAGCCATGTTAGAAGCCACGTTAACCTAGTTAACATGGGCTTTAATGTGAGGCTGAGGGGTGCATTGGAACGTTAGTGACAATGTTAAGTGTCACTAACGTTCTCAAACTTATACTTTCACTAAATGTTAAACACCCCTAACGTCTTGAGCTGAAGTCTCTACCCACTTCACACTTTCTCTCTGCAAGTAAAGCCAAGCCCAAATGAAGAAAGGAACTGCTTCAAACTCAAGATCCAAAGGCCCAAGACTTGAAGAGCCAATTAAAAGCTGAGAAGAGTAGTATATATAGGAGTAGCTTTGAATTGTTTGGGGGACGGACGGAGAGCTAGGAAATAGAACTACTCTTTGTATTTTACTTTCTCTACACTTCTAGCTTTATCATGTATTCTCCATATTTGATTTTTATTTCTAGAGCTATGAACAACTAAACCCCTTTCATTGGGTTAGGGAGCTCTGTTGTAATTTGATGGATCAATACTAGTTTTCATTATTCTTCTTCTATTTTTCCTCTTGATTTTACTTGAAAGCTTTCGATCTTCATCCAATTGGATAGTTATCTTGGAAAAGAAGCTATTCAAACTTGGATCTCTTCGGAACCTTGAAAGAGGAATGAAGAGATCAGCTAGAAATGCTTTCTCATGCTGGACCAAATTGGGTGTGGATGGGTATGTGGCTATAACCCTCTCAACACTTGATTTGGGAAATGCATGTGGTATAATCAGTGACTATACTTCATATCTTCTCATGAGCAATTGACCAAGGAATTGGCTATTGATCAAGATTTGAGAGATTGAACCACAAGAAATTGTTGTTCAATCACTTAAGATTGCCAAGGAGATCAATGAGTGCATTGATTAAGGAAGAGATGAGAATGAAATTGATCCGGAGAATGCAACATCTCCTGAGCCCAATGAACTCCCCATTTCTGATCTTACCTATTCTCTTTAATTTCTGCAATTTACTTTTATGAGCAATTCCCCCATTCCCAATTACAATTCTGCAATTTACTTTCAGTCATTTACTTTCCCGCCGTTTTATTTTCTGCAAGTATCAACTCTATTCATGGATTCGCTCAACTAGAACATTCCTCTAATTAAAGTTGCTTGATCAATCAATCCCTGTGGGATTCGACCTCACTCTATTGTGAGTTTTTACTTGACGACAAATTCGGTACACTTGCCGAATGGAGATTTGTTGAGAGACAAGTTTTCCCCTGATCAATATGGCAGGCTGTACCTCAATGATCCCCAGCTTCTCCATTACAGAGAGTGGCAAAACATTTATGCCTGACCCTATGTCACACAGAGCCTTTTCGAAGATCATGGTGCCTATGGTCCAGGGTATTAAGAATTTGCCAAGATCTTGTCTCTTTTGAGGTAAAGTTTGCTGAACCCATGTATCTAGTTCACTAATGAGCAAGGGAGGTTCACCTTCCTAAGTCTCATTACCAAACAACTTGGCATTCAGTTTCATGATGGCTCTTAGATATTGAGCAACTTGCTCTCCAGTCACATCTTCATCCTCTTCAGAAGAAGAATAGTCTTTAGAGCTCATGAATGGTAGAAGAAGATTTAATGGGATCTGTATGGTCTCTATATGACCTTCAGATTCCCTTGGGTCCTCAATAGGGAACTCCTTCTTGCTGGAGAGACATCCCATGAGGTCTTCCTCATTGGGATTCACGTCCTCTCCTTCCTCTCTAGGTTCGGCCATATTGATTATGTCAATGGGCTTGCACTCTCTTTTTGGATTCTCTTCAGTATTGCTTGGGAGAGTACTAGGAGGAGTTTCAGTAACTTTTCTTACTCAGCTGGCCAACTTGTGCCTCCAAACTTCTGATGGAGGACCTTGTTTCGCTCATGAAACTTAAAGTGGCCTTAGACAGATCATAGACTATGTTTGCTAAGTTATAGGTGCTCTGCTCAGAAGTCTCTGTCTGTTGCTGGGAAGATGATGGAAAAGGTTTGCTATTGCTAAACCTGTTTCTTCCACCATTATTAAAGCCTTGTTAAGGCTTTTGTTGATCCTTCCATGAGAAATTTGGATGATTTCTCCATGAGGGGTTATAGGTGTTGCCAAAGGCTTCCCCCATATAATTTACCTCTGCCATTGCAGGGTTTTTAGGATCATAAGCTTCTTCTTTAGAAGATGCCTCTTTAGTGCTGTTGGATGCATTTTGCCATCCATTCAGACTTTGAGAAATCATGTTGACCTGTTGAGTCAACATTCTATTCTGAGCCAATATGGCATTTAGAGCATCAATTTCAAGAACTCCTTTCCTCTGAGGCATCCCATTATTCACGGAATTCCTCTCAGAAGTGTACATGAATTGGTTATTTGCAACCATTTCAATAAGTTCCTGAGCTTCTGCAGGCATTTTCTTTAGGTGAATGGATCCACCTACAGAATGGTCAAGTGACATCTTAGAGAACTCAGACAGACCATAATAGAATATATCTAACATGGTCCACTCTGAAAACATGTCAGAAGGACACTTTTTGGTCATCTGCTTGTATCTTTCCCAAGCTTCATAGAGGGATTCACCATCTTTTTGCTTGAAGGTCTGAACATCCACTCTAAGCTTGCTCACCTTTTGAGGTGGAAAGAACATAACCAGGAAGGTCGTGACCAGCTTATCCCAAGAGTCCAGGCTATCCTTAGGTTGTGAGTCCAACCATGTTCTAGCTCTGTCTCTTACAGCAAAAGGGAAAAACATTAGCCTGTAGACTTCAGGATCTACTCTATTAGTCTTAATAGTCTCACATATCTGTAAAAACTCAGTTAAAATCTGGTAGGGATCTTCTGATGGAAGTCCATGAAACTTGCAATTCTGTTGCATTAGAGTAACTAGTTGAGGTTTCAGCTCAAAATTGTTTGCTCCAATGGCAGGAAATTGAGATGCTTCTTCCATCAAATTTGGAAGTAGGTGTAGTATAATCACCAAGTATCCTCCTTGCATTATTGTTGTTGGGTTCGGCTGCCATATCATTTTCTTGTTCGAAAATCTCAGTAAGGTTGTCTCAGGATTGTGGTATTTTAGCTTCTCTTAGTTTCCTCTTCAAAGTCCTTTTAGGTTCAGGGTCAGCTTCAACAAGAATGCCTTTTTCCTTATTCCTGCTCGTATGAGAAAGAAGAGAATGGAAAAGGAAGCGAATCCTCTATGTCACAGTATAAAGATTCCTTTATGTTAGTAGAAGAAGAAGGGAATAGAAGAAGGAAAAGGTAAGAATCCAAACTCAAAGGGGAGGATAGTGTCAAATTCTTGAGTAGAAGAGAAGTGTTAGTAGATAATTAAATAAATAGAGGAAGATGAGAAGGAAGAGTTTTCAAAAATTAAGTTTGAAAAAGGGGTTAGTGATTTTTGAAAATTAAGAGAAGAGATAAAATTAAAATTAAAATTTGAAATAAGTAGTTAATTAAAAGAATCTTGAAAAGGACGGAGATGATTTTCGAAAATTGGAGAGAGAGAAAAGTAGTTAGGTGGTTTTGAAAAGGATAAGAAATAAATAAAAAGTCAATTAGTTAGTTGAAAAAGATTTTGAAAATCAATTTTGAAAAGATAGGAAGTTAGAAAGGATATTTTGAAATCAATTTTTTGAAAAAGATATAATTTTAAAAGATATGATAAAAAGATATGATTTTTAAGAAAAAGATATTTTGAAAAAGATTTAATTTTTAAAACTAAAATTGATTACTTGACTAACAAGAAACTAAAAGATATGATTCTAGAATTTAAAGATTGAACCTTTCTTAACAAGAAAGTAACAAACTTTAAATTTTTTAATCAATCACATTAATTGTTAGTAAAGTTTCAATTTTGAGATAAAGATAAGAAAAAAGATTTTAAAAATCACTTTTTAAAAATTTTCAAAAAGAATATAAAAATGAAAAAGATTTGATTTTAGAAAAAGCTTTGAAAAGATAAGATTTTTAAAATTGAAAATTTGACTTGACTTATAAGAAATAGCTAAGTTTTAAAAATCTTTGACTAAGTCAACTCACATTTTCAAAAATTATGAGCAAATTAAGGAAAAGATATTTTTTTATTTTCAAATTTTTAATGATGAGAGAGAAAAACATAAAAAATGACCCAAAACATGAAAATTTTGGATCAAAACACATGATGCATGCAAGAACTCTATGAATGTCAAGATGAACACCGAGAACACTAAACTTGATGCATGTGGAAACTGTCTCTCAACAAATTTTCTTCGGCAAGTGTACCGAATTTGTCATCAAGTAAAAACTCACAATAGAGTGAGGTCGAATCCCAGAGGGATTGATTAATCAAGCAACTTTAATTAGAAGAATGTTCTAGTTGAGCGAATTCAGAATTTGGGTTGAGATTTGCAGAAATTAAAATGGTGGAAATGTAAATAACAGAAAAAGTAAATGCTAGAATTAAAGGGCTGAAAGTAAATGACTGAAAGTAAATTGCAGAATTGTAAATGGGAATGGGGTGTTTGCTCATGAAAGTAAACGCAGAAATTAAAGAGAACGTGTGAGATCAGAATTGGGGAGTTCATTGGGTGCAGGAGATGTTGCAATTCTCCGGATCAAGTTCATTTTCATCTCTTCCTCAATCAATGCACTCATTGATCTCCTTGGCAATCTTAATTGATTGAATTACAATTTCTTGCAATTCAATCTCTCAAATCTTGATCAATAGCCAATTTCTTGGTCAATTGCTCATGAGAAGAGATGAAGTATGGTCACTGATTATACCACATGCATTTCCCAAATCAAGTATTGAGAGGATTATAGTCACATATCCATCCAAACCCAATTTGGTCCAGCATGAGAAAGCATTTCTAGCTTGATCTCTTCATTCCTCTTTCAAGGCTCAGAAGAGATCCAAGTTTGAATAACTTCGTTTCTAAGATAACTACCCAATGGGATGAAGATCGAAAGCTTTCAAGTAAAATCAAGAGAAAAGATAAAAGAAGAATAATGAAAACTAGTATTGATCCATCAACTTACAACAGAGCTCCCTAACCCAATGAAAGGGGTTTAGTTGTTCATAGCTCTAAAAATTGAAAACAAAGATGGAGAATACATCATGGAACTAGAAGAGCAGAGTAAAATACAGAGAGTAGTGCTATTTTCCAACTTCCAGAACTCCCTAAGTAATTCAAAGCTACTCCTATATATACTACTCTTCTCAGCTTCTAGTTGGCTCTTCAAGTCTCGGTTCTTTGGATCTTGAATTTGAAGCAGTTCTCTTCTTCATTTGGGCTTGGTTTTACTTGCAGAGAGAAAGTGTGAAGTGGGCAGAGACTTTAGCTCAGGACGTTAGGGGTGTTAAGGTTTTAGTGAAAGTATGAGTTCGAGAACGTTAGTGACACTCAACATTGTCACTAACGTTCCAATGTACCCCTTTGCCTCACGTTAGAGCCCACGTTAACTAGGTTAACATGGCTTCTAACGTGGCCTTGCCAACCTTCGAGAACGTTAGTGACATTCAACATTGTCACTAACATTCCAATGTGCCCCAATGTCTCACGTTAGAGTCCACGTTAACTAGGTTAACGTGGCTTCTAACGTGGCCTTGCCAACCTTCGAGAACGTTAGTGACACTTAACATTGTCACTAACGTTCCAATGTGCCCCTATGTCTCACGTTAGAGTCCACGTTAACTAGGTTAACGTGGCTTCTAACGTGGCCATTCTTAGCCATCCCCAACGTTAGTGACAATGTTGAGTGTCACTAACGTTGGCTCATCTTTCACTCATCAACGTTAGCTTTCCACGTTAACTAAGTTAACGTGGCTCCTTGGGGTTTTGTGGTTGCTTCCAACGTTAGTGACAATGTTGGGTGTCACTAACGTTGGCTTCCTTCCCCCTTTTAACGTTAGAGGCCATGTTAACTAAGTTAACGTGGACTCTAACGTGGCCACTTATGATCATTGGCCAACGTTAGTGATAATGTTAAGTGTCACTATTGTTGGCTCAAAGTCCCTTCTTCATGTTAGAGTTCACGTTAACTTAGTTAATGTGACTCTTAACGTGGGCAATGATGGCTTAGAGAGCGTTATTGGCAATCACTTTTCTCATTAACTTTGCAAGTTACCTCCCATTCCACGTTAGTGGTAACATTAATTAGATTAACGTGACTACTAAGTGGTTCTTCCTTGCTTCCTTTGGTCCTGAAATCAAGCAATAGAGTGCATCAAAGTTCTAGTCCAAGTCATGGGTAATGCAACATACAATTTGTTATTAAACTCATGCAAAATCCTCATGAAATCATGTAAAATTCACAATGTATGCTTGAATCAAGGTGTAAGTGAATATCTTCCCAAAACTAGCTTATTTTCCTAAGGAAATGCATGAAACTACCTTAAAAACAGTAAAGAAAAGGTCAGTGAAACTGGCCAAGATGCCCTGGCATCACAACACAAAACTTGAAGCTTGTTTGTCCATAAGCAAGTACTGGAACAAGAGAATTATGAATGGAATGCCAAGAGAAATGAGTCATTCTTGTGGAAGTCATGTCACTGATTTGATGGTGGTTTCATGCATAGCAACTTAGGTTCATTCCATTACTGGTTTTCAGACCTTTATCATGTCCTAAAACACTGACTCTGCTTACATCCCATGAGACTTTTATTGATCCTTTTATTGTCATTCCAGGGCTTATTTGTGTTCTTCAAGCTAAGTGCTCTGTAAAGGGGCAACTCTTTAATGTAAGCTTTTAGCCAACACTCCCGAACCAATTGGTTCAAGGTGCTAGGTGTTAAGACACCCCTAAGGACTTACTCCCTTAAGTCTCTCCCCCATACATACACACCACAGGCATCTGGTTCATTTATTTTCCTTCTTGAGACCTTGGTGTCCAGCACCTCTTTGGGTTACTAAATGCTCTGTAGTGAGGGTTACTCTTGATAGTGGACTTTCAGCTGATAATCCCGAGTTAGTTAACCCAAGATACCAAGTGATAAGGCACCCCTAAGAGCTTATTCATCCAAGTAAATCCCTCACACAGGAACACCACAGACACATGCCTCAAGATTAAAACCATTGGTGCCTAGCCTTATTGCTTACTCTTTTTCTTTTGTTTTTCACTTTAAGTGTTCTTCCCTTTCTCTTATTAGGATCTTGTTATTTACTTAGTCTCATGGGTATATTCAAAGTATAGTATTCAGGCCAGATAGTTGTC
Organism: Arachis hypogaea; assembly: GCF_003086295.3. Taxonomy (NCBI): domain Eukaryota; kingdom Viridiplantae; phylum Streptophyta; class Magnoliopsida; order Fabales; family Fabaceae; genus Arachis; species Arachis hypogaea. The sequence continues at coordinate 60,103,508 of NC_092044.1, read as the reverse complement.
ATCCCCACCTTATGGTTGAACCAACTTAGCTAACTTATGACTACACCACAAACTCAGAAACTTACTCCATATCATGAACTCCACTCTGGTCTTTTGAAGAAAAATCATTCTCTTTTTCATTTGATTTTACAAGACAAGCATACAATAAGTAAAGATATGATGCAGTAACATAAAGACTAGCAAGCATAGACTTTTTCAACAGAAAACTTAAATTGCATAATTGAAAGTTGTTCAAACTAGTATGGAAGCATGTTCTATTTCATACAAGATCTTCCTTATTTCAAAATGGAAAAAGAGAGACCAAAGAAGGAGCTCCACCACCTTTTACTCATGTGGTTGCCCATGCTCTCCTTCTTGCTTGTCCTCTTGGTGTTTTTCTTGAGTGCTTGTGCTCCCACTTCCTTTGCCTTTCCCAAGCAGTTTCTTCCAGAAGCCAGCATCTTCCATCTTCTTCTTTAGTGTGTCCTTCTGCTGTTTCACCTTCCTTTCTTCTTGTTCAACAAACTCTTTTTGGACCTCATCATATGTGGGAATGGCATAATGTAGATGATGCATATTGCTGGACATGTAGTTCAACCTGGCATGAGTGTTTACGTTGAACTCCTCCCTATGTAACTGCCTTCCTTCATTCAGCATATTGAACTCATTGAATAATTTCATTTGAGCTAGTTGCCGCTAGTTGAGTTCTTGAAGGCGTTTATCTTGACGCTCTTGCCTCTCAGTAACTTGGTGGATGGCTTGAGTGAGTTGGGAGTATTGCTCCTGTTGCTGCTCCATGTGTTATTTCTGCCATTCTTCTTGTTGTCTCATCCAGTTGGACTGAATGTGAAGTATTTGTTCTTGTCCCTCCATTTCTCTCATTCCCAAATCCTCAATGGCTCTTAGAAGGTGAGTCATTTTTAGGTTGGCTGGGTCATGATGCTCTTCTTGTTGATATTCTTCCTGATGATATTCCTCTTGATGAGTTCCTTCCTTGGCTTTTTGCTTTCCTATATGTGGCCTTCTTTGTTGCTGAGCAGGTGTGGTATAGACCAATCGCTCGAGTGTAACTGGCCTCCCTGGATTAACCCAGTCTGGATTGCTGTCCTCAAATACCACCCTTGCCTTGTTGTACAGGGGGGAATGGTGCTGGGGTACCAAAGCCTGGCACCTGAATCAACCTCCTCAGCTGAATCTTGAATCCCCTCGGCGATGAGCTCATGCACATTGATTTCCCCACCCTGTACCAAGCAATGCACCATAGTAGCTCGATTGATGTTAACTTCTGAATTATTTGTAGCTGGTAGGATGGACCTCCTTACAAGTTCAAACCACCCCTTGGCTTCAGGGCTAAGGTCTCCCCTCTTGATGAACTTGGGCCTCCCATCTGCATACCTCTCCCAATCAGCTGCTATAACACAGATGTCTAACACTATCTCTGAGAGCTCATCATTATCAGGGCTTCTACTTATCCTTGCCTGATAACTGGCCTCATCAAAATGAGGTGATTTCAGGTAAAGAGCTCTTGTTATGGCACTTGGGATGAAGTCCACCTCCTTGCTTCTCACGTAGCTTTTGAAGATTAGGGCTTTGGTCTTGTCTTCTCTAACTACATTTGCATAGAATTCTTTGATGAGGTTTCTATTGATCTTCCCCTCTGGACTTGTGAGCAATTGCCACCCCTCTGTTCGATTTTCGCCCGAATCTGTGGTGATTCATTTGCATTGATTTGGAGTATTAACTCTGGCAATGTCTTTCTGGCCCTTATCCGCTCAAATTCACGCTCATGAAAGGCAGTTTTGAATCTCTTCTCATCAAAAGGAACACTCTCCATGGGTTCCTTCCTCTTTTGCCTCTTTGAGCTTGATGATGCCTGATAAACCCCAATTTGACGGTTTATCTTGTATTGAATTTAGAGTATTTTGATGAACTTTTCTCGCATTTAACCTATGAATTAGCATGGTTTTGTAATCTATCCTGTGTTTGTGCTTAAGTGTAAAAAACATGCTTTTTAAGCCTTATTTTGATGAATTCTAATTCCACTTTGATTCCATAAGATACCTTGATGTGTTCGCTAGTAATTCCAGGATTGAAATAGGCTAGGCATTGATCAAAGGGAGCAAGGAAGGAAGCATACAAGTGGAGAAGCATGAAAAGTCAAAGAAGTAAAATCAGTCAAGCACGCGCACGCGCACAAGGCGCTCGCGCGCACATTGCAGAATCGGCCAGGGGCGCGCACGCGTACCGTGCGCGCACGCGTCGAAGTCGGCACATGACTTCATTAAAACAACATGTGCCTCGCGATTTGGAAGGGTTTCTGAACCCATTTTGGCGCCAATTGCTGATAGAAAGGAATAAAAGGATCAAGGATTGAAGGGGAAGACAATCTTGGAAACATTTTTAGCATCATTAGGATTAGGATTAGATAGTTTTAGAGAGAGAAGCTCTCACTTCTCTCCAGAATTAGGATTAGGTTTAGGTTAATCTCTCTTCTCAGGTCTAGGTTTAATTCATGCTTTAATTCACTTTTCTTTTATCAATTCTTAATCTTTTCCTCTTCCTCTTTCTAGTTATGTGCTTTAATAATTGTAATTCTTGATTTTGTTTTGGATAGATTGTTGTTTCTTTGTTTTCTTTCAATAATGCAATTTGAGGTAATTCATGATAATTGTGATTTCCTTGATTGTTGTTGTTAATTCTTTGCAATAATTGTTGTTAGATTTCATTCTTGTTGTAAATTTACTATGCTTTCCTTTTATGCCTTCCAAGTGTTTGATGAAATGCTTGGTTGGATTTTAGTGTAGGTTTTGTTCCTCTTGGCTTAGGTAGAGTAATTAGTGACTCTTGAGTGTCTAATTCCTTTGTTGATTGATAATTAGAAGTTGCTAATTAACTTGAATGCCTCTAAAGCTAGTCTTTCCTTTAGGAGTTGATTAGGACTTGAGGAATCAAATTGATTCATCCACTTGACTTTCCTCCATGGTTGGAGGTTAACTAGGTAGGAGCAATGGACTATTTGTTGTCACAATTGAGGAGGATAACTAGGATAGAACTTCTAGTTCTCATATCTTGCCAAGAGCTTTGTTAGTCGTTAGTTTATTTTCTTTGCCATTTATATTTCTTGTCTAAAATCTTAAAAAACCCCAAATATAACTCACAACCAATAACAAGACACTTCATTACAATTCCTAGGGAGAACGACCCTAGGTCTAATACTTCGGTTTATAAATTTTAGGGGTTTGTACTAGTGACAAATAACTTTTTGTATGAAAGGGTTATTGTTTGGTTTAGAAACTATACTTTACAACGAGATTTCATTAGTGAAATTCTAAACCGTCAAAAATCCATTCATCAATGCCATGAACTTGGGTTGCTGTTTTTGAGGGGGTTGGAGGATACGGATAGATGAAGAGTGGGTTGGCTAGGACAAAGTATGATGAAGGGTTTTAGCAAGCCGAAAGTGTGAAGTGTGAGAGTGGGGGTTTGAATGTGAGGCGTGAGCATGCACTAAGGTTCCCTTATATAGGGAGATCATGAGAGAACGGAAGGTGTGGATTGCAAGAATGGTTGCTTGATGGACGATTGGGTTTGTGCATGAAGGAAGGACAAGGATCATCACTTAATGAGAGTGAATGGTTCGGTCTTCATGGGTCTCCTTTCTTCAATGTTGCATGGCAACGTTTCCCCATGCGTTCCTTCTTGAGACAAGTGTGTAGTTCTCTTCATGAAGTGGCTGAATCCCCCCATTTAATTGTCCAATCAATCCTCATCAATGTTCCTTTTCTTTTCCCTATAAAGATAAAATAAGAAAAGTAAGAAAAGATATCAAAATGACAATATGAACTTTACGGCTAGAATTAAAATAAGAAAAGATTAGATTGTTTATTTATGAATTCCAACTAACTAACTAACTCTGGGTCCTTATATGCATATTGGTGGCACCATGGGGTGACACCAAACTTAATGTGGAGCATTGTGGTGAAGAGTTCTGTTCAAAGCTCCAACACTAGCATGCACCTTGGTTTGCTTTGAACACCAAACTTGTTCCTCACTATATACTGCACAATAAGGATTTCACCAAGTGTTTGTCAAGTTTGGGTTGGACTTCATAAACATTGACTTATTTACTTTTCTAAAAGCATATAAAACATGGGTTGCCTCCCATGAAGCGCTTCTTTAGCGTCACTAGCTTGACGTTTCTCCCTCATCAGCGTGGTTGGTAATGCTTGAAGTCTTCCCCTCTTGCTGTGGACTTGTATCCATTGGTTGTATCAATGATCTCGACATGTTCCAGGGAGAGAACTCTATTGATAGTGAAGACTTTAGGTAACTGAGATGGTACAGTGGGGAGATTAGGGGGGATATCTGGGAAGTAAGCTGAGATCACTCTATCCCCTGGAGAGAAGTCTTCCATAGGGATCTTTTTATTCCTCCACTTCCTTGGTACCTTCTTCCTTGTGTCTTTTGATATTGCCTTGCTCTTGATGACTCCTTCCTCTAAGGTGGTTTTGTTGATTCCTTCACATATCTCTGGTGGTTTAGGTTCCTCCAGTTTTTCCTTGAGTTGTGACAACTGCCTATTTCCTTGTTCCTCATGCATGGGTTTCCCTAGATGGGTTGGGTGTGTTCAATGCTTGCTTCCTCCTTCAACATCTCATTGTGATCTTCGCTTGGTTCCTTGTGCTCTTGGTCTGCTTTTTGTGAGAGTTTGAAGACATTAAAGCTGAGTCGTTCATCATGGATCCTCAATATTAACTCCCCTTGCTCTACATCTATGAGTGCTCTGGCTGTAGCTAGGATTGGTCTTCCCAATATGATTGGGTGAGTGTGACTCTCTTCAATGTCCAGAATGACAAAGTCTGTTGGGAGAAAGTATTTCCCAACTTTTAGCAACACATTTTCCACCACTCCTATTGCTTGCTTTTGAGTCTTGTCAGCCAGTCTGATGACCACATCTGTGGGCATTATCTCATTGATCTGTAGCCTCTTTACCAAGGATAATGGCAGTAAGTTGATGCTTGCCCCCAAGTCACAGAGTGCTCTATCGAAAATTGTTTCTCCTATGGCACAGGGGATGTGAAAACTCCCTGGGTCTTTTCTTCTTGCAGGCAACTCAGGTTGAATAAGGGCGCTACATTCCTTGTTCAACATTATAGTCTGGACTCCTTTGATTGAGCTTTTCCTGGGAAGAAGTTCCTTCATATACTTGATGAATGTAGGCATTTGTTGGATGGCTTTGATGAATGGTATGTTCACATGCAGAGATGCAAACAAATCTAGGAACCTTTAGTACATTCTCTTCCCCACAGCACCATTGAGCAGTTGGGGAAATGGTGCATAGAGCTTAAGCAACTCTTGTTGTGAGATTTCTGGTTCCTGGTGATATCTATCCTCCTCCTCTGTTGAGTTGTCTTCAGGCTGTTTGGAGAGTTTGCTTTGCTTGTCTTCAGCCTCTTGACCACTTGTAGTGACCATTTTGCAATCTTTCCATCTTACTTTCTTTGCTTCGCCTCTTGAGTTTTTCTCCGTGTCACTTGGGAAGCCATCAGTAGGTTTGGGAATCTTCTCAGCTAAGCATCCCACTTGGAATTCCAGCTTCTTGATGGTCTCTCCCTGGTTCTTAATATTGGCTCGCACCTCCTCTTTGAACACCTTGTTTTCTTGAATCTCTTGGCATATTCCTTCAAGTAAGGTTTCAATCTTAGAGAGCTTGTCATCAAATGATGGTGGATTGGGAGTAGAGGTGTTATTGTGGTTTTGATATGGGTGTGGAAAAGTGTTGTTGTGGGGGTGTTGATATGTCCTCTATGTGAATTGTTGATGAGATGCATTGTTGTTGGAGTTGTAACGTCTCTGGTCTTGGCTTTGATCTTGCTGATTCCCCCACCCAAAGTTTGGGTGGTTCCTCCATCCAGGGTTGTATGTCTTGGAGTATGGATCATGGTTCTATCTAGGTGAATTCCCAATGTAGTTGGCTTGCTCAAGGTTATCCTCTGCTTCTTCTTCAACTCCTTCTTAGGTTGTTGAGGAGGTGGTGATTGCTGCCACTTGGTTCTTCTCCATCTTCTTGGTGAGGTCAGCTAGCTGCTTGGTAATGAGCTTGTTCTGAGCCAGCAGAGCATCTACATTATTTAGCTCTATCACTCCTCTAGTGTTCCCTCTTTCGGAAGCATAGAAGTAGTCATTCTCAGCTACAGTCTCAATTACATCTATGGCTTCTTCAATGGTCTTCTTCTTGTTCAATGATCCTCCAAAGGAATGGTCTACTTCCTTCTTTGATTCATATGACAAGCCTTCATAAAAGATGTGCAACCGCACCCATTCATTGAACATATTTGGTGGACACCTCCTTGTTAGGTCTTTGAACCTTTCCCAAGCTTCATAAAGTGTCTCCCCATCTTGCTGTCTGAACGTCTGCACTTCAGTTCTCAGCCTATTGATCCTTTGAGGGGGGTAAAACCTTGCCAAAAACTTATTCACTACCTCCTCCCAATTTGTCAGGCTTTCTTTTGGGAAGGATTCAAGCCATTTGGATGCCTTGTCCCTGAGTGAAAAAGGGAACAAGAGCAGCCTATAGACATCTGGGTAGACTCCATTGGACTTCACTGTGTCACAAATCCTCAAGAAGGTGGTCAAGTGTTGATTCGGGTGTTCTTGAGCACCTCCTCCAAATGATCAATTATTCTGCACAAGAGTGATGAGCTGAGGTTTTAGCTCGAAATTGTTGGCATGTATGGTGGGCTTCTGAATGCTACTTCCACAGTTGCCTGGGTTTGGATTGATGTAAGAGCCTAACACTCTTCTATCCTCCCCAGCATGATTTGCTCTACCTCCTCCCCCATGGTTATTAGCTTCTTCTTCATGTTGGTTTTCCATGTTGCCTTCCATGTTTAGTTCAAAGTGTTCTTCCTCCTCTTCAGCACCGATTGCATGTTTTTCTCTTGCTTCCCTCCTTAATCTAAGGAGGGTCCTCTTTGGTTCAGAATCGAAGGAAGTTGAAGCCCCGCTTCTTCTCCCTGTCATACAACCAACAAGTACAAGCAAGTAACAATATGTGCAGATTGTATTGCTGTCAGAATTACTGTTAGTTGTGAGTGATGCAATATATCAAACAGTTAGTGGGTTAGCAAACTGAATGGTAAATAACAAAGAACATGAAAGAGTAGAGGGGAAGGGGAGAGGTTAACTAAGACAGAAAGTAAATTACTCAAACAGAAAATTAAATCAACAAAACAAAAATTCTCAATCTAGTGATCTCCTAATTTAATCATTGTTGATGCACAATCAATCCCCGGCAACGGCGCCATAAACTTGATGCAGGTGGAAACTGTCTCTCAACAAATTTCCTTCGGCAAGTGTACCGAATTTGTCATCAAGTAAAAACTCACAATAGAGTGAGGTTGAATCCCACAGGGATTGATTGATCAAGCAACTTTAATTAGAAGAATGTTCTAGTTGAGCGAATTTAGAATTTGGGTTGAGATTTGTAGAAATTAAAATGGCAGAAATGTAAATAACAGAAAAAGTAAATGCTAGAATTAAAGGGCTGAAAGTAAATGACTGAAAGTAAATTGCAGAATTGTAAATGGGAATGGGGTGTTTGCTCATAAAAGTAAACGCAAAAATTAAAGAGAATGGGTGAGATCAGAATTGGGGAGTTCATTGGGCGCAGGAGATGTTGCAATTCTCCGGATCAAGTTCATTTTCATCTCTTCCTCAATCAATGCACTCATTGATCTCCTTGGCAATCTTAATTGATTGAATTACAATTTCTTGCAATTCAATCTCTCAAATCTTGATCAATAGCCAATTCCTTGGTCAATTGCTCATGAGAAGAGATGAAGTGTGGTCACTGATTATACCACATGCATTTCCCAAATCAAGTATTGAGAGGATTATAGTCACATATCCATCCAAACCCAATTTGGTCCAGCATGAGAAAGCATTTCTAGCTTGATCTCTTCATTCCTCTTTCAAGACTCAGAAGAGATCCAAGTTTGAATAGCTTCTTTTCCAAGATAACTACCCAATGGGATGAAGATCGAAAGCTTTCAAGTAAAATCAAGAGAAAAGATAAAAGAAGAATAATGAAAACTAGTATTGATCCATCAACTTACAACAAAGCTCCCTAACCAAATGAAAGGGGTTTAGTTGTTCATAGCTCTAGAAATTGAAAACAAAGATGGAGAATTGATGAGCGGATAATTTATACGCTTTTTGGCATTGTTTTTAGGTAGTTTTTAGTAAGTTTGAGCTACTTTTAGGGATGTTTTCATTAGTTTTTATGTTAAATTCACATTTCTGGACTTTACTATGAGTTTGTGTGTTTTTCTGTGATTTCAGGTAAATTCTGGCTGAAATTGAGGGACTTGAGCGAAACTCTGAAAAAGGCTGACAAAAGGACTGCTGATGTTGTTGGAATCTGACCTCCTTGCACTCGAAATGGATTTTCTGGAGCTACAGAACTCCAATTGGCGCGCTATCAACGGCGTTGGAAAGTAGACATCCAGGGCTTTCCAGCAATATATAATAGTCCATACCTTATTCGGGAATTGACGACGTAACTTGGCGTTGAACGCCAAGTACATGCTGCTGTTTGGAGTTAAACGCCAGAAAAACGTCATGATCCGGAGTTGAACGCCCAAAACACGTCATAACTTGGAGTTCAACTCCAAGAGAAGCCTCAGCTCGTGGATAGATCAAGCTCAGCCCAAGCATACACCAAGTGGTCCCCGGAAGTGGATTTATGCATCAATTACTTACTCATGTAAACCTTAGTAGCTAGTTTATTACAAATAGGACTTTTTATCAGTGTATTAGACATCTTGGGATGATTAGTTCTCAGATCATGAGGGCTGGCCATTCGGCCATGCCTGAACCTTTTACTTATGTATTTTCAACGGTGGAGTTTCTGCACACCATAGATTAAGGGTGTGGAGCTCTGCTGTACCTCAAGTATTAATGCAATTCTATTTTCTTTTATTCAAATCTCTCTTATTCTTATTCCAAGATATTCATTCGTACCCAAGAACATGATGAATGTGATGATTAAGTGACGCTCATTATCATTCTCACTTATGAATGCACGTGATTGACAACCACTTCCGTTCTACATGCAACAGAGCTTGAATGTATATCTCTTAGATTCCCCAACAGAATCTTCGTGGTATAAGCTAGATAGATGGCGGCATTCATGAGGATCCGGAAAGTCTCACCTTGTCTGTGGTATTCCGAGTAGGATCCTGGGAATCCAGAAAGTCTCACCTTGTCTGTGGTATTCCGAGTAGGATTCCGGTAATGAATGGCTGTGACGTGCTTCAGACTCGCAAGTGCTGGGCATTAGTGACAGACGCAAAAGAATCAAGGGATTTTATTCCAGTAGGAGCGGGAACCAACCAGTGATTAGCCGTGCTGTGACAGAGCGCGTGAGCGTAGTTTTCACTGCGAGGATGGGATGTAGCCTTCGGCCAGGAGATGCCTCCAGACGATTAGCCATGCGAGTGACAGCCGCAGAGGATCATTTTCCCGAGAGGATTCAAAGTAGCCATCGTCGAACGGTGAACCCCTATACACAGCTTGCCATGGAAAGGAGTAAGAAGGATTGAGTTGAAGCAGTGGGAAAGCAGGCATTCTTGAGCCATACAGTATCTCCATTCGCTTATCTGAAATTCCCATCAATGAATCTGCATAAGTGCTCTATCCCTTTTATTATTTCTATTTTCTTAATTCTATTTTCAAAAACCCATAAACCAATTTAATCTGCCTAACTGAGATTTACAAGGTGACCATAGCTTGATTCATACCAACAATCTCTGTGGGATCGACCCTTACTCACGTAAGGTTTATTACTTGGACGACCCAGTACACTTGCTGATTAGTTGAACGGAGTTGTGTCCACTCGTGCCAATTTCAAATTCTATAAAAATACAACTTAAAGAATAGTGATCACAATTTCGTCCACCAAGTTTTTGGCGCCGTTGCCGGGGATTGTTCGAGTATGGACAACTGACGGTTCATCTTGTTGCTCAGATTAGGTAATTTTCTTTTCAAAAATCTTTTTCAAAATTTTTCTTTTCTTTTCCATTTTTCCAAAAATGTTTTTCGAAAAAATTAATAAAAATACAAAAAAATTAGAAAATCATAAAAATAAAAAAATATTTTGTGTTTCTTGTTTGAGTCTTGTGTTAATTTTTAAGTTTGGTGTCAATTGCATGCTTTAAAATTTTTTCTTGCATTTTTTTCGAAAATCTCATGCATTCATCGTGTTCTTCATGATCTTCAAGTTGTTCTTGACAAGTCTTCTTGTTAGATCTTGATGATTTCTTGTTTTGTGTCTTTTCTTGTTTTTCATGTGCATCTTTGCATTCATATTTTTCATGCATTAAAGATTTCTAAGTTTGGTGTCTTGCATGTTTTCTTTGCATCAAAAATTTTTCAAAATTATGTTCTTGATGTTCATCATGATCTTCAAAGTGTTCTTGGTGTTCATCTTGACATTCATAGCATTCTTGCATGCATTCATTGTTTTGATCTAAAAATTTCATGCATTGAATATTTTTGTTGTTTTTCTCTCTCATAATTAAAAATTCAAAAATCAGAAAAATATCTTTTCCTTATTTCCCTCCAAATTTTCGAAATTTTGGGTTGACTTGGTCAAAAATTTTTAAAAATTAGTTGTTTCTTACAAGTCAAGTTAAAATTTCAATTTTAAAAATTTTATCTTTTCAAAATCTTTTTCAAAAATCATATCTTTTTCATTTTTTTATTATTTTCGAAAATTTTAAAAAGTATTTTTCAAAAATCTTTTTCTTAGCTTTTATGTCTAAATTTTCGAAAATTAGCTAACAATTAATGTGATTGGTTCAAAAATTTGAAGTTTGTTACTTTCTTGTTAAGAAAGGTTCAATCTTTAAATTCTAGAATCTTATCTTGTAGTTTCTTGTTAGTTAAGTCATTTTAAAAATTAAATCTTTTTCAAAATATCTTTTTCTTAAAACTTTTATTTTATCTTTTATCTTATCTTTTTCAAAAATTTTATCTTTTTCAACATTTGATTTCAAAATATCTTATCTAACTTCTTATCTTTTTATCTTTTTCAAAATTTGATTTCAAATCTTTTTCAATCAACTAACCAACTTTTTGTTTGTTTCTTATCTTTTTCAAAACCACCTAACTACTTTTCCCTCTCTAATTTTCGAAAATATCTCATCCCTTTTTCAAAAACTCTTTTTGTTTTAAATTTTAATTTTAAACTTATCTTATCTTTAATTTTCGAAAATTACTAACCCCTTTTTCAAAAATTATTTTCGAAATTTCTCTTCTCTTCTCTTATTCTATTTAATTAATTAATTACTAACACTTCTCTTCACCTCTCTTCATCTAAGAATCCGAACTTCTTATATCCCTTGTATTTGGATTCTTCTACCCCTTTCTTCTTCTACTAACATAAAGGAATCTCTATACTGTGACATAGAGGATTCTTCTTTCTCTTCTTGTTTTCTTCTCTTTCATATGAGCAGGAACAGGGAAAAAGGCACTCTTGTTGAAATTGATCCAGAACCTGAAAGGACTCTGAAGAGAAAATTAAGAGAAGCCAAATTACAACAATCCAGAAACAACCTTTCAGAAATTTTCGAACAAGAGAAGGAGATGGCAGCCGAAAATAATAATAATAATGCAAGGAGAATGCTTGGTGACTTCACAAAGCCAACGTCCAAGTTTGATGGAAGAAGCATTTCCATTCCTGCCATTGGAGCCAATAACTTTGAGCTGAAACCTCAGCTAGTTGCATTAATGCAACAAAACTGCAAGTTTTATGGACTTCCATCTGAAGATCCTTATCAGTTTTTAACTGAGTTCTTGCAGATCTGTGAGACTGTAAAGACGAATGGAGTTGATCCTGAAGTCTACAGACTCATGCTTTTCCCTTTTGCTGTAAGAGACAGAGCTAGAATATGGTTGGATTCACAACCTAAGGATAGCCTGGACTCCTGGGATAAGCTGGTCACTGCCTTCTTGGATAAATTCTTTCCTCCTCAAAAGCTGAACAGGCTGAGAGTGGATGTTCAAACCTTCAAACAAAAAGATGGTGAATCCCTCTATGAAGCTTGGGAAAGATACAAGCAGCTGACCAAAAGATGTCCATCTGACATGTTTTTAGAATGGACCATATTAGATATATTCTATTATGGTCTCTCTGAATTTTCGAAAATGTCACTGGACCATTCTGCAGGTGGATCTATTCACCTGAAGAAAACGCCTGAAGAGGCTCAAGAACTCATTGACATGGTTGCAAACAACCAGTTCATGTACACCTCCGAGAGGAATTCCGTGAATAATGGGATACCTCAGAAGAAAAGAGTTCTTGAAATTGATGCTCTGAATGCCATATTGGCTCAGAACAAAGTGTTGACTCAACAGGTCAACATGATCTCTCAAAATCTGAACGGGCTGCAACATGCATCCAACAGTACTAGAGAGGCAGCTTCTAAAGAAGCTTATGATCCTGAGAACCCTGCCATGGCAGAGGTTAATTACATGGGTGAACCTTATGGAAACACCTATAACCCATCATGGAGAAATCATCCAAATTTCTCCTGGAAGGATCAACAAAAGCCTCAACAAGGCTTTAACAATGGTGGACGCAATAGGCTAAGCAATAGCAAGCCATATCCATCATCTTCTCAGCAACAGACAGAGAATTCTGAACAAAACACTTCTAATTTAGCCAATATTGTCTCTGATCTGTCAAAGGCCACTTTCAGTTTCATGAATGAAACAAGATCCTCCATCAGAAATTTGGAGGCACAAGTGGGCCAGCTGAGTAAGAAAGTCATTGAAACTCCTCCCAGTATTCTCCCAAGCAATACAGAAGAGAATCCAAAAGGAGAGTGCAAGGCCATTGATGTGATCAATGTGGCCGAATGCACCAAGGAGGAAGAGGACGAAAATCCTAGTGAGGAAGACCTCCTGGGACGTCCCTCAAGCAAGAAGGAGTTTCCTATTAAGGATCCAAAGGAATCTGAGGCTCATATAGAGACCATAGAGATTTCATTAAATCTCCTTCTGCCATTCATGAGCTCTGAAGACTATTCATCCTCTGAAGAGGATGAAGATGTGACTGGAGAGCAAATTGCTCAATACTTAGGAGCTATCATGAAGCTGAATGCCAAGTTGTTTGGTAATGAGACTTGGGAAAGTGAACCTCCCTTGCTCATTAGTGAACTAGATACTTGGATTCAGAAAACTCTACCTCAAAAGAAACAAGATCCTGGCAAGTTCCTAATACCTTGTACCATAGGCACCATGAGCTTTGAAAAAGCTCTATGTGATCTAGGGTCAGGGATAAATCTTATGCCACTCTCTGTAATGGAGAAGCTGGGGATCATAGAGGTACAACCTGCCTTGTTCTCATTGCAATTGGCAGATAAGTCATTGAGACAAGCTTATGGAATAGTAGAGGACATGCTAGTAAAGGTTGAAGGCCTTTACATCCCTGCTGATTTCATAATCTTAGACACTAGGAAGGAAGAGGATGATTGCATCATCCTTGGAAGACCTTTCCTAGCCACAGCAGAAGCTGTGATAGATGTCAACAGAGGTGAGTTAGTCCTTCAATTGAATGGGGACTACCTTGTGTTTAAGGGACATGGCCACCCCTCTGTGACAGAAGAGAGTAAGCATGAAGAGCTTCTCTCAGTTCAGAGTCAAGAAGAGCCCACACAGTCAAACTCTAAGTTTGGTGTTGTGAGGCCACAACCAAACTCTAAGTTTGGTGTTACGACCCCATGTCCAAACTCTAAGTTTGGTGTTGGGACTACACTAACATTGACCTGATCACCTTGTGGCTTCATGAGAGCCACTGTCAAGCTATTGACATTAAAGAAGCGCTTGTTGGGAGGCAACCCAATTTTATTTATCTAATTTTTAATTTATTGTTATTTTGTGTTTTATTAGGTACATGATCATGAGGAGTCACGAAAAAAAATCAAAAAAATTAAAAACAGAGTCAAAAACAGAAGAAAAAATTTTTCACCCTGGAGGACGCACAGGCTGGCGTTCAACGCCAGTAAGATGCATCTGGCTGGCGTTCAACGCCAGAACAGAGCACCATTCTGGCGCTGAACGCCAGAAACAAGCAACATCCTGGCGCTGAACGCCAGGAATGTGCCTAGAGGAGACAAACTGGCGCTGAACGCCAGTAACAGGCATGAAACTGGCGTTCAACGCCAGAAACATGCTTTACATGGGCGTTGAACGCCCAGAACGTGCACCAATGGGCGTTTAAACTCCAGAATGATGCACGAAGGCATTTTACATGCCTATTTGGTGAAGGAATGGTATTTCTTTACACCTCAGAATCCTGTGGACCCCACAGGATCACCTCAGGATCTGTGGACCCCACAGGATCCCCACCTACCATATTCCCACCTTACCTTTTAATCCTAATCACACTCTCCTAATCCTAAATCTCATTTTCCTACTTCCCGTGTCACACTTCCCAACACCCATCACCAATCACCTTAATTCCTCTTCCCAATTACCCCATTCACCATTCACATCAGCCCACTCTTCCCCATAAACCCCACCTACCTTCATAAAATTCAAATTCAATTTCCCACCCATTCCCACCCAAAATGGCCGAACATACACCCTCCCCTCTCCCTATAAATACCCTTCCATTCTACTTCATTTTCACACAACACAAACCCATCTTCTCCCACTTAGCCGAACCCACCTCTCTCCCTCTCTACCATATTCTCTTCTTCTTCTTCTTCTTCTCTTCTTTTCTTTCTTGCTCGAGGGCGAGCAATATTTTAATTTTGGTGTGGTAAAAGCATAAGCTTTTTGTTTTTCCATTACCATCAATGGCACCTAAGGCCGGAGTATCCTCTAGAAAAGGGAAAGGGAAGACAAAAGCTTCCACCTCCGAGTCATGGGAGATGGAAAGATTCATCTCCAAGAGCCATCAAGACCACTTCTATGATGTTGTGGCAAAGAAGAAGGTGATCCCCGAGGTCCCTTTCAAGCTCAAAAAGAATGAGTATCCGGAAATCCGACATGAAATCCAAAGAAGAGGTTGGGAAGTCCTAACCAACCCCATGCAACAAGTCGGAATATTGATGATTCAAGAGTTCTATGCCAATGCATGGATCACTAGGAACCATGATCAAAGTATGAACCCGAATCCAAAGAACTATCTCACAATGGTTCGGGGTAAATACTTAGATTTTAGTCCGGAAAATGTGAGGTTGGCGTTTCACTTGCCCATGATGCAAGGAGATGAACGCCCCTACACTAGAAGGGTCAACTTTAATCAAAGGTTGGACCAAGTCCTTATGGACATATGTGTGGAAGGAGCTCAGTGGAGAATAGATTCCAAAGGCAAGCTAGTTCAACTAAGAAGACTGGATCTCAAGCCTGTGGCTAGAGGATGGTTGGAGTTCATTCAACGCTCCATCATTCCTACTAGCAACCGATCTGAAGTTACTGTGGATCGGGCCATCATGATTCATAACATCATGATTGGAGAGGAAGTAGAAGTTCATGAGGTCATCTCCAATGAACTCTACAAAATAGCCGATAAGTCCTCCACCATGGCAAGGCTAGCTTTTCCTCACCTTATTTGCCATCTGTGTTACTCAGCTAGAGTTATCATAGAAGGAGATACCCCCATTGAAGAGGATAAGCCCATCACCAAGAAGAGGATGGAGCAAGCAAGAGAAACCATGCACGGTTCTCAAGAAGTGCATGAGGAAGCTCATCATCAACAAATTCCTGAGATGCCTCAAGGGATGCACTTTCCTCCCAACAACTATTGGGAGCAACTCAACACCTCCTTAGAAGATTTGAGCCACAATGTGGAACAATTAAGGGTGGAACATCATGAGCACTCCATCATTCTCCAAGAAATAAGAGAAGATCAAAGAGCAATGAGGGAGGAGCAACAAAGGCAAGGAAGGGACATAGAAGAGCTTAAGGACATTGTTGGTCCTTCAAAAAGAAGATGCCACTAAAGGTGGATTCATTCCTTGTTCTTTATTTCTTTCTGTTTTCGGTTTTTAATATTGTGTTTATCTATGTTTTGTGTCTCTACTTCATGATCATTAGTATGTAACCATGCCTTAAAGCTATGAATAAATTCCATTAATCCTTCACCTCTCTTAAATAAAAAATGTTTTAACTCAAAAGAACAAGAAGTACATGAATTTCGAATTTATCATTGAATTTAATTTAATTATATTGATGTGGTGACAATACTTTTTGTTTTCTGAATGAATGATTGAACAGTGCATATGTCTTTTGATATTGTTGTTTATGAGTGTTAAAATTGTTGGCTCTTGAAAGAATGATGAACAAAGAGAAATGTTATTGAGGATCTGAAAAATCATGAAATTGATTCTTGAAGCAAGAAAAAGCAGTGAAAAAGAAAGCTTGCGAAAATAAAAAATTTTGCGAAAAAAAATAGAAAGAAAAAGAAAAAGCAAGCAGAAAAAAGCCAATAGCCCTTAAAACCAAAAGGCAAGGGTAAAAAGGATCCAAGGCTTTGAGCATCAATGGATAGGAGGGCCCAAGGAAATTAAATCCAGGCCTAAGCGGCTAAATCAAGCTGTCCCTAACCATGTGCTTGTGTCATGAAGGTCCAAGTGAAAAGTTTGAGACTGAGTGGTTAAAGTCGTGATCCAAAGCAAAAGAGTGTGCTTAAGAGCTCTGGATAGATGGAGGCATTCATGAGGATCCGGAAAGTCTCACCTTGTCTGTGGTATTCCGAGTAGGATCCTGGGAATCCAGAAAGTCTCACCTTGTCTGTGGTATTCCGAGTAGGATTCCGGTAATGAATGACTGTGACGTGCTTCAGACTCGCAAGTGCTGGGCGTTAGTGACAGACGCAAAAGAATCAAGGGATTCTATTCCAGTAGGAGCGGGAACCAACCAGTGATTAGCCGTGCTGTGACAGAGCGCGTGAGTGTAGTTTTCACTGCGAGGATGGGATGTAGCCTTCGGCCAGGTGATGCCTCCAGACGATTAGCCATGCGAGTGACAGCCGCAGAGGATCATTTTCCCGAGAGGATTCAAAGTAGCCATCGTCGAACGGTGAACCCCTATACACAGCTTGCCATGGAAAGGAGTAAGAAGGATTGAGTTGAAGCAGTTGGAAAGCAGGCATTCTTGAGCCATACAGTATCTCCATTCGCTTATCTGAAATTCCCATCAATGAATCTGCATAAGTGCTCTATCCCTTTTATTGTTTCTATTTTCTTATTTCTATTTTCAAAAACCCATAAACCAATTTAATCTGCCTAACTGAGATTTACAAGGTGACCATAGCTTGATTCATACCAACAATCTCTGTGGTATTTCCAACGGAGTTGTGTCCACTAGTGCCAATTTCAAATTCTATAAAAATACAACTTAAAGAATAGTGATCACAATTTCGTCCACCAAGAATACATCATGGAACTAGAAGAGCAGAGTAAAATACAGAGAGTAGTGCTATTTCCAACTTCCAGAACTCCCTAAATAATTCAAAGCTACTCCTATATATACTACTCTTCTCAGCTTCTAGTTGGCTCTTAAAGTCTTGGGCCTTTGGATCTTGAGTTTGAAGCAGTTCTCTTTTTCATTTGGGCTTGGTTTTACTTGCAGAGAGAAAGTGTGAAGTGGGCAGAGACTTTAGCTCAGGACGTTAGGGGTGTTAACGTTTTAGTGAAAGTATGAGTTCGAGAACGTTAGTGACACTCAACATTGTCACTAACGTTCCAATGTACCCCTTTGCCTCACGTTAGAGCCCACGTTAACTAGGTTAACATGGCTTCTAACGTGGCCTTGCCAACCTTCGAGAACGTTAGTGATATTCAACATTGTCACTAACGTTCCAATGTGCCCCAATGTCTCACGTTAGAGTCCACGTTAACTAGGTTAACGTGGCTTCTAACGTGGCCTTGCCAACCTTCGAGAACGTTAGTGACACATAACATTGTCACTAACGTTCCAATGTGCCCCTATATCTCACGTTAGAGTCCACGTTAACTAGGTTAACGTGGCTTCTAACGTGGCCATTCTTAGCCATCCCCAACGTTAGTGACAATGTTGAGTGTCACTAACGTTGGCTCATCTTTCACTCATCAACGTTAGCTTTCCACGTTAACTAAGTTAACGTGGAAGTTAACGTGGCTCCTTGGGGTTTTGTGGTTGCTTCCAACGTTAGTGACAATGTTGGGTGTCACTAACGTTGTCGACCACCCTTGCCTCTTACGTTAGCTCCCACCACGTTAACCAAGTTAACGTGGGAGTTAACGTGGTACATTGCACCTTAGGCCAACGTTAGTGACAATGTTGAGTGTCACTAACGTTGGTTTTCTTCCCCCTTTTAACGTTAGAGGCCACGTTAACTAAGTTAACGTGGACTCTAACGTAGCCACTTATGATCATTGGCCAACGTTAGTGATAATGTTAAGTGTCACTAACGTTGGCTCAAAGTCCCTTCTTCACGTTAGAGTTCACGTTAACTTAGTTAAGTGACTCTTAACGTGGGCAATGATGGCTTCGAGAGCGTTATTGGCAATCACTTTTCTCATTAACTTTGCAAGTTACCTCCCATTCCACGTTAGTGGTAACGTTAATTAGATTAACGTGACTGCTAAGTGGTTCTTCCTTGCTTCCTTTGGTCCTGAAATCAAGCAATAGAGTGCATCAAAGTTCTAGTCCAAGTCATGGGTAATGCAACATACAATTTGTTATTAAACTCATGCAAAATCCTCATTAAATCATGTAAAATTCACAATGTATGCTTGAATCAAGGTGTAAGTGAATATCTACCCAAAACTAGCTTATTTCCTAAGGAAATGCATGAAACTAACTTAAAAACAGTAAAGAAAAGGTCAGTGAAACTGGCCAAGATGCCCTGGCATCAGAAGATCAAGATGAACATCAAGACTTATTTTTGAAAAATTTTCAAGAAAAGAAAAATATTCAAGACACCAAACTTAGAAATATTTAATGCTTAGACACTATGAATGCAAGAATGCATATGAAAAACACCATACAACACAAAACAATAAAATATGAAGATCAAACAAGAGGATTCATCAAGAACAAGTTGAAGATCATGAAGAACATATGCAATGCATGAATTTTCAAAAAATGCAAGAAAATTAGAAACATGCAATTGACACCAAACTTAAAACATGACACAAGACTCAAACAAGAAACACAAAATATTTTTGGTTTTTATGATTTTATTAATTGTTTTGGATTTTTGTAATAAATTTTTCGAAAACATATTTTGGAAAAAAGAAGTAATGAATCCAAAGTCCTCAATCAGAATTCCAGGAATCATGTAATGTTAGTCAAAAGCTCCGGTCCAGGAATTAGACATGGCTTTATAGCCAACCAGGCTTCAACATGTTACATGAAACTCTAGAATTCATTCTTAAAAACTCTTTTGAAAATTTTCGAAAACAGGTGATAAATTTCTGAAAGATTTTTGAAAATTTTTTCAAAATAAAAGAAAATTACCTAATCTGAGCAACAAGATGAACCGTCAGTTGTCCAAACTCGAACAATCTCCGGCAACGGCGCAAAAAACTTGGCGCACGAAAATTGTGAGTAAGGGCATTCAACTTGGTATGCGCATCTACTAACTCAGCACTTTCTTCACAACTTCGCATCACTAACCAGCAAGTGTACTGGGTCGTCCAAGTAATAAACCTTACGTGAGTAAGGGTCGATCCCACAGAGGTTGTTGGTATGAAGCAAGCTATGGTCATCTTGTAAATCTCAGTCAGGCGGATAATAAATGGTTATGGAGTTTTCGAATAATAATAATAAATAAACAGAAAATAAAGACAGAAACACTTATGTAATTCATTAGTGGAAATTTCAGATAAGCGCATGAAGATGCTGTGCTCCTTCTGAATCTCAGCTTTCCTACTGCTTCCATCCAATCATCCTTACTCCTTTCCATGGCAAGCTGTATGTAGGGCATCACCGTTGTCAATGGCTACTTCCCATCCTCTCAGTGAAAATGGTCCAAATGCTTGTCACAGCACGGCTAATCATCTGTCGGTTCTCGATCATGTCGGAATAGAATCCATTGATTCTTTTGCGTTTGTCATCATGCCCAACAATCGCGAGTTTGAAGCTCGTCACAGTCATTCAATCCCTGAATCCTACTCGGAATACCACAGACAAGGTTTAGACTTTCCGGATCCTCATGAATGCCGCCATCAATTCTAGCATATACCACGAAGACTCTAATTTCACGGAATGGGAGGCTCGGTTGTCAGGCGAGGGCAACCATGCGTCATGCATCAGGAATCCAAGAGATACACACTCTAGCTCTTGCTTGTAGAACGGAGGTGGTTGTCAGGCACGCGTTCATAAGGACGGATGATGATGAGTGTCACGGATCATCATATCCATCAGGTTGAAGTACGAATGATATCTTAGAATAAAAATAAGCTTAAATTGAATAAACGATAATAGTAATTGCATTAAAACTCGAGGTACAGCAGAGCTCCACACCCTTAATCTATGGTGTGTAGAAACTCCACCGTTGAAAATACATAAGTGATGAAGGTCCAGGCATGGCTGAATGGCCAGCCCCCAATTGTGTTCAAAAGACCGAATGGTCAGAGACTAGACAGTCAAAAGACACTGAATACAATAGTAAAATGTCCTATTTATACTAGACTAGCTACTAGGGTTTACAGAAATAAGTAATTGATGCAGAAATCCACTTCCGAGGCCCACTTGGTGTGTGCTGGGGCTGAGCTTGAACTTTACATGTGCAGAGGCTTCTCTTGGAGTTGAACGCCAAGTTGTAACGTGTTTTTGGCGTTCAACTCTGGTTTGTGATGTGTTTCTGGCGTTTGACTCCAGAATGCAGCATGGAACTGGCATTGAGCACCAGGTTGTGTCGTCTAATGTCAAATAAAGTATGGACTATTATAAATTGCTGGAAAGCTCTGGATGTCTACTTTCCAACGCAATTCAGAGAGCGCCATTTGGAGTTCTGTAACCCCAGAAAATCCATTTCAAGTGCAGGGAGGTCAGAATCCAATAGCATCAGCAGTCCTTTGTCAGCCTTCTTATCAGAGTTTTGCTCAGGTCCCTCAATTTCAGCCAGAAAATACCTGAAATCATAGAAAAACACACAAACTCTTAGTAAAGTCCAAAAATGTGAATTTTTACATAAAAACTAATGAAAACATCCCTAAAAGTAGCTAGATCCTACTAAAAACTACCTAAAAACAATGCCAAAAATCGTATAAATTATCCGCTCATCAGGCTCCACCCTTCAACCTAGGAGGTTTAGAAACTCATACTGAAAGAAAAATACAATGGTAAACATGTATGATGTGTAATTTCCTCATGATTATGTAAAATATACTTTAAATACTAAACAGATGACTAGTAAAGGTAAAATAGTCTTTTTAATGCTAAAATCCACATCTGGGGCCCACTTGGTGAGTGTTTGGGCTGAGCTTTTATGAGATCCACGTGGTAGGAGACCTCTAGTGCGTTGAACATTGGCTAGGGGGTCCTCTTTGGGCATTTGGACACCGATGACTGCTTTTGGGCTCTGGATGCCAGGAACGGGGCAGGAAGCTGGCGTAGGACGCCAATTTTGGGCCTAGTAATCCAAAGTAAAGTATGAACTATTATACATTGCTGGAAAGCTCTAGAAGTCAGATATCCATAGCCGTTAAGAGTGCTCCATTTGGGCTTCTGTAGTTCCAAAAAAGCTCTTCCGAGTACAGGTAGTTCAGATCTCACTACAAGAAAAAGGTGCATTTGTAACAAAAAATATTGTTACAAAACGTCGAAATTTTGAAACAAAAGTTTTTTGTAACAAAAAAAGGGTCCATTGCAGTAAGTCCCGTTACAAAAAGTTTTTGTAACGAAAAATGGAACTGTTACAATTCAATACGATATTTTGTAACAATTTTTCCTGATACAAAAAATCAGAAGCCGTTACAAAAGTGGTAACAAATTTTGACCTTAAAGGTATTTTTCGTGACAGTCCATTTTTTTCCTATCAAAAAGTTTTGTTACAAAATGTAACATGATTTTGTAACATTTTGTTTTCTTTAGTTATGAAAGCAAATTAATTATTTTGTAACAATTTTTTTTATTACAAATTACATGCATAATTTATTAAATTATTTTTTAAATTAACTAATATATTAACGCTTTTAATAAGCAAGTTTACATGTATATAATATGCAAAAACATACATAAGTCAAACAAGATCCTTTTAGCTAAAATTGTCTTGAAACAAAATAACATTAGCTAGTGAGTACCTTGATTACTTCAACCAAAACATAAAAGTTCTAACATAAAAGTTCAACCAAAACATAAAAGTTCTAACATAGATTAGTGTCTCTGCATCAAAACATTCTTGAGCCCTCAATGTAGCATATGGTCACCATTTCAGCACTCCTGTAAATAAGAAAAATCGAAACAAAAAAGTTAGAAACAAGATATAACACTAATTATAATTTTTCTACTAAGTTTTATCCAAAATGTTTAGAAAAATTTCGGCAGAACCTCCCCTAAAACTTGGATATTTCCACCATCCACGGTTCCAACAAACACAACCAATTCACAACTTGCACCCTTTCAAACAACACAATGCAGTTTAATTGAGCAACCAAATAGGACAACAACCAAATAGTGAATAACAAAACCCGAAGCTTCCAGCTTCCAACAACCAAAACAGTGAAGCACTTAGCCGGATAATCAATCAATTGAGCTTAGCAAAAATTGAAAACCAAAAGCAATTAAATACCAACTCAATCAATTAATTGAATTAAAGATTAATATTGAAAACAGCTTAAAATAAATTATGGCAACATTTCAGCAGTAAATTTGCCTATTTCACAATTTCAATCAATCAATTCAAATTCCATGTGAATTCTTTGACAGTTAAAAACACAAAAAAATCATAATGAATTCATAGGAAGGAAGTAAATAAGCCAATTCTAACAAGAAAACACGAGAAAACAATTAAAATCAATCCAACCAGCAAGAAGCAGAGCAGCACTCAGCAGAACAGCAATCAATGGCCCATCATACAGCACCCAAAATAGTAAAATGAACAAAGGTAATGGATTTAGGCAACATTCTATTCATTGAAGTCAATAACCATTACACTTGCAAACAGCAGGGGCATAGCAGTTTATCCATTAATTCAATAGAAAATCAATCAAGTCAAACTAAACGATTTCAGCAACAGATTTATCAATAAAATCGATCTCAGTTCAGCAACCATCATCTATTCCAACACAAGCAACAATAACTCAACAGCATTTCCTTTCTCATTGAATTTAACAATCATTCAATAAGCAAGCAATGAGGGGGAAAAATCAGCAGCAACCAACAGCAAGTATAGAGTAGCAATAACAACTTAATGTGAGAAATTATTCAACAACAAATGCACATACAAATACAAGGATTACTTAAATGACTCATCATGCTTATCCACATAAGTCTGCAGTGAAACCACTTACCGTTTCACTTAAGAGGCTTGTAACAACAGCTTTTTTATCAACTTCTTTCTTATTCTCCCTTTTAGGCTCACTGTCAGTACTGGTAGGAGGTGGAAGTGCTGAAGCACCAAACATGGCTTCATCATGAGCAGCTTGGATTTGTTCCTCCCTTTTTGCCTTGATAAGAAAATGGATTCAATTTATGTTTAGTGTTCCATACATAGATGATGCATATATGTTAACAAGAACCAAAACTGACTATTCATGAATAAGAAGAGAAATATACCTCTATTTTAGAATACTGGAAACTCTGGCCAATTTGCTTGACCAAGGAAGCATTATCTTCAACCACTGCAGATAGGTGGGCAAATACAATCAGTTCAATTAAGTTTCAGGCTTCAATCTAAACCCCAAACCATTACTCATTATCATTTATAAGAAAAAATATCATTGGCATTCAATAATTAAAAGAATCACCATGACTAAGCAATGAACAATTAAAATCAGTAAGTATTGGTGGTATTAACAAGCACACATCAACAGTACTCAACCTTGGATCAATTAAAAATGAAGTTTACATTATCAGGAAAACATAGGAAGACTAAAAAAATTGTCCATTTTAAAATAGATTATATTTGCAATGAAGAAATCTGGGTAAATTTATTTAGAATAATGAAATTGGCAAACAAGTCCAACCTTCAATTTCCTCATCTTCAAGAGGCGCATCATTGTCAAACTTAAATCGCTTCCAGCCCTTGCCTTTTTCTGAGTCTTGAGCAGTTGCATTAAAAAATATCCCACGAAATCAAGTTAGTACAACATGTATAAACCACCAAATGGAGGCAAGTTTTACTTTGTAGCTGTAACTAATATTGTTCGATTTCCATTACTATGGAGCTATCCATTTATGATTTTTAGTACTTGTTCAGATTTCTATGCAGCCATTATATTAGCATCTATTGTAATAAGAATAATTTTTAGTACATGTTCTTGTTCAGTATTTAAATTTATACACACATTACTTAAGACGAAATGCATATCCAGCATGTGCCAGCAAGACCCCATTTTGAAATCTTAACAAAATCTCCTTGTATATTTCCGTTAGTACCATTCAGATTTTGTGAATACTAATAGCAAGTTCTATATATAGTTATTGTACCAATCATTTGTTTTCTGAAGAAAGCAACAATACGATCCCTTTTTCCTATTCTCTTCTACTTCTTCTCCCTTTCTGCGTGAACTCTCTCTTTTCAACCACAACAACATCAGCAGAATCTATTAACAATATAGGCAACAATATTTTAGCTAACATCAGCAGATTATAAACTAACAATATAGGCAACCATACTCAAATATGTCACAATCTGACTCAGAACAAGCATAACAGTGACAATAAAACGTGCAAATAGACCGTAATCAAGGAAAAGATCACTCTAGAAATAAAAAAGTAGCATCGGACTTACCAGACAGCAACTTTAGCAGATCTGTAATAGCACCAACGCCAGTATTCCAGATGATTGTAGTAGACAAATAGATAAAGCAAAGGGGCTGAAGTAAATCAGAGATACATGCTACCATGAGTGAAACAGGAACATAGTAGAGAAAAAAATTTAAAACAGAACAAAGGTGAAAGAGATTACATTTCAAAATTGGGAAAATTGAAATCAGAACAAGGAGGATGCTGCTGGCCAAGGTGAAATATGGTGGCGGCAGCTTGCTCTCTCATATGACAAACAAGACGGCGGCACCCAAGAATCCCAGCGGCGACAACGACCCCCTTTCTCTCCCTCAGTCGTGTTCTATCTCATCGCTCCTCTTCCTCTCGCTCTCTTCCTCTCGCACGCAGTGGCAATATCATCGACCAAGGTTCGGTGGTGGAGACACCCTCAACTGTAGTGAAATGCGGCGGCTATATAAGCTCGGCGACGACAATGGCGAGGCGGCCGAGCTTGTGAACGACGGCGGCGCAGAGGCAGTTTTTTCCTCTCCCGTACGCGTCACTTCCTCCCGTCAGTCTCCCTCTTCGTGGACTCAAGGATGGCGGCGACATGGTGAGGACGAATAGCGACGACGAACAGAGGTGGCGGCTCCCTGGACGACAGCGGCAGCGTATGCATCAAGGCGCAGTGGCGGCGGTGAGCTCCTCCTCTTCTGGCGCTCCCTCCGCCACGGTTTTGTTCTCCAACGGCAGCAACAAGCGCAGTCTCCCCCTCTCTTCCCCTTCCCTAATTCTGCTTTCCCCTTCTCTTCCTTTCTTTGATTCTGCTTTCCCCTTTCCTAAGATTGATGTGTGTGTTGTGTTGTGTTTTGTGTGTGTGTGTGTGTGTGTGTGTGTGTGTGTGTGTGTGTGTGTGTGTGTGTGTGTATGTGTGTTTGTGGGCTTGTGGCTGTTGGGTGGGCTAGGGGAGTTAGGATTGGGTTAAATTAGAATTAGAGTTAGTTAGAAAATAGGGTTTGATTTGGGAATTTTTGTGTTTAATTAGAGTAGAATAATTTGAATAAAATTGGGGCATAGAATATTAATTTGAACTATTTTAAAATATTTAAAAATGACTTTAAAATATTATTTGTTGTATCAAAGTACTAATTAATTTAAAATAAAATATTTTAATTGAGTTTACTAGATAATAAGATTAATTTTTTTAGGTATAAAAATTAAAGTAATGGATTATAAAAATATTAACTATTTAAATTAAGTCATAAAATTCTTATTATTTCATAACTACTAACGTTATAATTTAAATATAGAAAATATCTCAATACTTATAAAATTGAATAAAGATCCTAATTTATTTCAAATTCAATTAATCAAAATTTACTTTAATTATTTTTAATAAATAAATTTCTGGAATTAAAACTACAAAAATATTGAATTTGAAATTGGCTCATGATAGTCCTTTTTCAAAAGTTATGGGTCTTACATTATGTAAAATATTTTAATTTTTGAAACAAAATAAAATTATTCTAAAAAAAATTATATAAACAAATTTTTTTTACTCTCTAAGTGTTTAACATTTTGAAATAATTGTTTTGTTATAAAATATACTTACATTTTCTGACAAACTAAGTAACTTGTTACAAGTAATGTTAAATTTTATGACAAATTAATTTTTTGTTACAAAACAATTGAAGGTTTTGAAACAAAAAAATCTTTTGTTACAAAATATTTTAAATTTTTGCAACGAATTTTTTTTTGTTACAAAATATTACAATATTTTGTAACAAAACACCATCTCGTTACAAAAATTAACATAATTTGTAACAAAATATTACCATGTTTTGTAACAACTTGTAATATTGTTACAAAACATTATTCTTTTCTAACAATCACAAATTATTATTACAAAATACTATTTTTTGTAACAATTTTAAGTTTGATACAAATTTTTTGATACAAATGTTCCATTTTGTTGTAGTGTCTGGACAGCTGATAAACCACTATTTTATGGTTTATCTTGTGCTCAATTGAGTGGATTTTATCTATTTTTCATACACTTATTCATATGATCTGCATGGTTTTACATTTTCCTTCCTAATTCTGTGCTTTGATTGAAAACATGCTTCTTTGGTCTTAATTTTGCTATGTTTAATCCTCTCTTATTACCATTCAATGCCTTGATATGTGTGTTAAGTGATTTCAGAGATTACAGGGCAGGAATGGCTTAGAGGATGGAAAGGAAGCATGTAAAACTGGAAGGAATACAAGGAACTGAAGGAACTGCTAAAGCTGTCCAGCTTGACCTCTTCGCACTCAAACAGTCATAACTTGAGCTACAGAGGTCCAAATGACGCGGTTCCAATTGCGTTAGAAATCTAACATCCGGGGCTTCGATTTGATATATAATTTCCTATAGAGGCCGTACAGATAGGCGATGCGAATGCGTGCTCCACGCGGATGCGTCGCAGTGACGAAAAACCAGTGTGGCAGATTTTATAACCAGCGAATTCTGGGCTGTTTTTTACCCAGTTCTCGGCCCAGAAAACACAGATCAGAGACTATAAAGTGGGAGACTGCATCCAGACTAGAGACAACATACATTCATTCATAAGTCACACTTTTCATAATTTAGATGTAGTTTTTAGAGAAAGAGGCTCTCTCCTCTCTCTTAGGATTTAGGATTAGGATTCCTCTTAAAGGATTTGGGATTTCTTCTTTTCAATTTCCAGGTTTAATGTTCCTTTTATTTATTTTCCCAATTTGATTTATGAACTTTTCCATGTTACATGTGATATCTTTATTAATTCAATTTGAGGTATTTCAGACTTATGATTGCTTTCTTTTATTTATTATATAAATAATTTAGATTTTTCCCTTTTGGCTTTGGTTGAGTAATTGGTGACACTTGAGTTATCAAACTCAGGAGTTGATTAATATTTGAAGTTTGCTGGTTAATTTGGATCCCTCTAAAGCTAGTCTTTCCTTAGGAGTTGACTAAGACTTGAGAAGTCAAATTAATTGGTCCACTTGACCTTCCTTTATTTAGTAAGGGTTAACTAACTAGGAGCAACAGACAATACTCATCACACCTGATAAGGATAACTTGGATAGGATTTCCAATTCTCATACCTTACCTAGAGATTTTCTAATTATTAATTTATTTTTCTTATCAATTAAATTATTTGTTCAAACCTTTTCAAAACCCCAAAATATACCTTTGCATAACCAATAATAAATCATATTTTCCTACAATTCCTTGAGAAGACGACCCAATGTTTAAATACTTCGGTTATCAATTTTATCAGGAGTTTGTTACTTGTGACAGCCAAACATTTGTACGAAAGGATTTTCTGTTGGTTTAGAAGTTGTACTTACAACGCGATTATTTTTATAAAATTCTTTACTAGCAGGAAATCCTAACGTCAAAATGGCGCCGTTGTCGGGGAATTGCAAACGTGTGCCTTATTATTGGTTATTGTAAATATTTTTCAAAAAAAATTTCATATTTTTATTTTAAATTTTTTTTATCTTATCTTATCTTAGTTTAAAATTTTAAAATTCAAATCTTTTTCAAAAAAAATCATATCTTTTTCAAAAACTTATCTTATCTATTTCTCCAAAAATCATATCTTTTTCAAAATCTTATCTTATCTTATTTCAAAATCTTATCTTATCTATTTTTTTCAAAAATCAAATATTTTTCAAAATCTTATCTTATCTTTTTCTTTTCAAAAATCATATCATATCTTTTTTAAAAAATATTTTCTTTTTGTTAGTTTTTGTTTTTATTTTCTCCTACTACTATGAAATCTCACCCCTCTGGCTTCAAGTTTGATTCTAATGTTGTTGTTAGGAATGGGAACTATAATGAGAACGGGCATTAAGGTTGGAAGAATCAAAGATAGGAAGAGCCACAAGGATTTGATCAACCCTCATGGCAACAACCACCTCCAATGGACTATCAACAACCATTCTGTGATGCATATCAAGGCAATGGCTATGGTGAGCACTCTTTCGATTATCAACAACCACCATCATATGCCTATGAACCCCCTCCTCAACATGACTTTGGACCACCATACTCACAAGCCCCTTACTACCAAACAACCTCATATAATCCTAACCCTCAACCACCATACGAACCACCTTATGAGCCATATGAACCATATATAAAACCACCCCAATTCCAACCCAATTACTCCTAAGAGCCACCACCTCAATATTCACCATCTCCATATCCATCAATCCAAGAGCACTATGATCCTACTTATGATAGCCGAGCGCAACAAGAATCAAGGGATTGTCTCAAGGAAATAGTGGAAAAACTTCATGTAACCCTTCGCCAACTGGATCAAGCGATAAATCGATTACCTTCCCGATGTTCGGACATTCAAGGAACCCCCATGGCTTCAAGTAGAGAATCTACTGAAGAACGTGACATGAAGGAGAAGTTAGAAACTCCGGTGGACAGTGAGTAGCACAATTTTGTATTGGAACAATTAGAAGAAGCTATGCCTGCCATCGAAGAGGAAGAAGTGATTGAAGACTTAGGAGATGCAGAACTTCCATGGGAAACTCAAGTCATAGAACCTCCTTTTAAGACGTTTGCAATTGATGTTGAGGAAGGTGTACAACCTCCAAAGCATATCACAGTTGAAGACTTTGAAGGGGATGATCAAGAGATGGAGTCAATCATTAATGAATTCTTATCTACATTTGAATCCTCTCCCATTGGACTTGACATGGAGATTAAAGAAGAAGAAGCACAACCTCCCATGCCCTTGGTGAACAATGAAGGAGAAATTGAATCAGAAGAAAGCTACCAAGAGGAAGAGGTTGAAATTGAAGAAGCTTGCAAAGAGGTGGTAGTTGTTAAAGAAGAACACAAAGGAGTGGAGCTTGCAAGTTCATTAGAAACCCCTCCCCCTAAGTTGCCATCATCCTTCACAACATTCAAGTGGGTAAAATTCATATCCCTTAGCTTTCTAATCCCACTTGAATATGGGCTACTGGAGACGGATGGTCAACTTAGAGCTCTTTGTGGCATTAAGAGTAAGAGGAAGATAGTCAGTGGTAAGAATTGTCCTGCAAGGTTCATTATGGTTGGAAGCTTTAAGTTTAAACGCAAAGGTTGGTGTAGAGCTCAATTGAATGGGTCTAGGAAGTTGTTTGGCCACTTCAGTGAGAATTCAAATTGCTTACCACCCAGTTGGAACAATGATGATCAACTTGAAGACGGTTGTAGAAACAAGATTTGGGATCCGGGAATATATGAGGATCAATTTTGGAAGCTCAAAGCTTGTGAAGAACTCCATCAAAGCTTGAGGAATTTACTTGGGGTTGATAGAGCTTGTTGGAAGTCCAAGCATTGGTGGAAGTTTGAAGATGAGTTCAAGCACAAGCCGCCATGACAAGGAGCTCACCAAATGTCCAACTTAAGGACTTTAACTAAAAGTGCTAGGTGGGAAACAACCCACCATGGTATGATCGTTCCTTTTTCAGTTTTAATTATAGTCTATTTTGTTTGTTTTTTAGTTTTGATTCAAGCTGGAATCATGCATAGCATTCATCTTAAGCATTGCATTCTGCATACTGCATTATAAAAAAAATCACGCACGCGACGCGTCCGCGGCACAAGTGTGTTCGGAAGAAAAGAAAATTGAACAGAGAGTCATGCGACAGCGTGGCTGGAGGCGTGCCTTTGGCATAAAATTGGTCCACGCAACCGCGTCGCTGACGCATTCGTGTCATGTGGGTAAAATGCCTCCCACGCGTCCGCGTCACCTACGCAAACGTGTGCCTCCAAATCGACGTAAAAAGGGTATATGGCCGAAAGTTGAGCTGGACTTGGGCTGGATTCATGCTAGCAGCACAAGCCCTACCACGCGAACGTGTGCCCTACGCGTCCGTGTCGTTCTTTAAACAAGGCCATCCATGCGATCGCGCCCACCACACGATCGCGTAACCCAAAGTTTTTGCAAAATGAGCTTTTCACCAGAGAGTTGCGCGGCCGCGAGGTTGCACTTGCGCTGAAGGCACGAATCACTTCACGCGAACGCGTGACCTACGCGTTCGAGTCACTTCATTGAAGTGCTATCCACGCGACAGCGTGCCCCACGCGCTCGCGTCGCCTGCGCCGCACAGCTTATCCAAATCAGCCAAAAATTTTATCTTTTCTTCCCCAAATCCTAATTCTTCTTTCCCTTCTTATTTCTTTCTTCCTCCTTTCTTACTTTCTTTTTCTTTTCCATTGGTGTTAAAATTATCTTTTTCAACTATTGCATCTTTTCTTGAATTATTCTGGTGCTTCATGACTTGTTTTATTCTAATTGGGTATTATTATTCATAAGTCAATGCTAATTTTTATAATACTAATATTCCTTTTGCATTGATATGCACTTACACTATATTGCATTACCCACACTCTCTTCCCCATTGTTGCAATTTTTGCACTATTGATATGCCATTTGCTTCCACTATTTTCTCACTTTCATTTTGTAGCTACCATGTAATTGAGACCTTTATTATTTGGCATTAACACCCATATTTTATTTATGTTCTTATCTTTACTTTTGGGTTACTTTCCTTCTTTTCCTCTTCTTTCAGGATGGCCACCAAGGAAGGCAAAGGGAAAGCTTCTAAATGGGGAGACAAACAAGTCAATTTGCACAATCTATAGAGAAAGATATCAGTTGGAGCTGCCCATCCACTTGCACATCTCAGCATGCACCGAGGACGGTACAATCTTTAAGTATGGGGAGGTCGATACCGATCTCCATGGGTTAGTTACCTTCCTTTCAACACCAATATTCTATTTTCTTTGTTTATTCATTGTTACATTTGCATATTTGATTGCATATTTATTTGATTTTATGCATTTGGTTACTACTTGGTTGAAGTAATATTTTCTTTTTCAAGAAATTTTTATAGTATTTCACTAATTTAAATTGAAAAATTTTTGTTAAATTTGTTTGGAAGTTGTATTTGGAACATAGTTAAAAGCTAGAACACACAACCTGTGAGATTTTGTGCTTATTTACATGGTTACATTATTTAACCATAAATTTTTATTCTTGTGTGTTTCCTTCTCTATAACTGCAATCTAGATTTTGTTCCAGTCTATATATCCATTGTTTAGTATATTTACATGCTTGCATAAGATTGAGGCCATTATTTGTATTTTTGCTCACTTATCCCAAATAAACCTACCTTTTATGCCATCTTTGTTAGCCCTCTTGAGCCTTTTAACCCCCTTCTATTTCATAACCACATTACTAGCCTTAAGCAGAAAAACAAAATAAAAATTCCAAGTTTAATCATTGATTAGCTTAAGATAGATACTGTGTATAATTTAAGTGTGGGAAATTTTATGGGAACATTGGATGATAGAAAAAAGTAGGGAATTAAATTGAATAAGTTATTTGAAAATTTGGGAAGCATGCTCATGTGAAATCAAAATAATTAAATTACCATGTGCATTGAAAAAAAAATTATTAAGTAATTAAATAAGGGGGTACAAGAAAAAAAATAATAAAATAAAAAAAATATTACCCTAAAAGCAAAATAAAAAGAATCAATGCACATGGGACAAAATTCAAAAATAAGTTTGATACATGAGCCTGTGATACAAAAGTGGGAAAAATTTGGGTAGCTAGGTAAAGCATTTTAAATTATATAAAGTATGTATATGTTAGGTGAGATCTTAGACTGATCAAGGATTCACTTTGTTAGCTCACTTAGCCTTATATATACATCCTTACCTTTACCTCAGCTCCATTACAACCCTGAAAAGACCTCATGATGTTTGCATTAGTATACTAAATATTTGTTGATTGATTAGATGAAGAACAAAAGTTTAGAAAGCATGACTAGGGAAGAGTAGAATGATTGACCCTAGACACTTGAGAGATTAGAGTGATATACACTACTAGTGAGGGTTCAATGCTTGATTCTATGTTTCCTGCTTTCATGAGCTATCTTCTTACAAAGTTTACTTGATTTTTAGTGTATGATTTGAATTAGTGGAATTTGGTTTATGTTTGTCTTGGAGAACTTATTTATTTTTAACCAAGTAGGTAGAAACATTTTGCATGTAGTTGCATTCATATAGATAGGTTGCATTGAATACTCTCTATCATTCCTTTTCACTCCTTTATAGCTTCTCTTGAGCTTAGCATGAGGACATGCTAATGTTTAAGTGTGGGGAGGTTGATAAACCACTACTTTATGGTTTATCTTGTGCTCAATTGAGTGGATTTTATCAATCTTTCATACACTTATTCATATGATTTGCATGGTTTTACATTTTCCTTCCTAATCTGTGCTTTGATTGAAAACATGCTTCTTTGGTTTTAATTTTACTATGTTTAATCCTCTCTTATTACCATTCGTTGCCTTGATATGTGTATTAAGTGATTTCAGAGATTACAGGGCAGGAATGGCTTAGAGGATGGAAAGGAAGCATGCAAAACTGGAAGGAATACAAGGAACTGAAGGAACTGCTAAAGCTGTCCAGCCTGACCTCTTCGCACTCAAACGGTCATAACTTGAGCTACGGAAGTCCAAATGACGCGGTTCTAGTTGAGTTGGAAAGATAACATCTGGGGCTTCGATTTGATATATAATTTGCTATAGTGGCCATACAGATAGGCAACGCGAATGCGTGCTCCACGCAGACGCGTCGCAGTGACAAAAAACCAGCGTGGCAGATTTTATAACCAGCGAATTCTGGGCTGTTTTTGACCCAGTTCTCGGCCCAGAAAACACAGATTAGAGACTATAAAGTGGGGGAATGCTTCCAGACTAGAGACAATATACATTCATTCATAAGTCACACTTTTCATAATTTAGATGTAGTTTTTAGAGAGAGAGGCTCTCTCCTTTCTCTTAGGATTTAGGATTAGGATTTCTCTTAAAGGATTTGGGATTTCTTCTTTTCAATTTCCAGGTTTAATGATCCTTTTATTTATTTTTCCAATTTGATTTATGAACTTTTTCATGTTACATTTGATATCTTTATTAATTCAATTTGAGGTATTTCAGACTTATGATTGCTTTCTTTTATTTATTATATAAACAATTTGGATTTTTCCCTTTTGGCTTTGGTTGAGTAATTGGTGACACTTGAGTTATCAAACTCAGCAGTTGATTAATATTTGAAGTTTGCTGGTTGATTTGGATTCCTCTAAAGCTAGTCTTTCCTTAGGAGTTGACTAGGACTTGAGAAGTCAAATTAATTTGTCCACTTGACTTTCCTTTATTTAGTAAGGGTTAACTAAGTGGGAGCAACGGACAATACTCATCACACCTCATAAGGATAACTAGGATAGGATTTCCAATTTTCATACCTTGCCAAGAGATTTTCTAATTATTAATTTATTTTTCACAGCATGACCATGCCTCCTTCAA
The DNA here is from genome assembly GCF_003086295.3 of Arachis hypogaea. Lineage (NCBI taxonomy): Eukaryota > Viridiplantae > Streptophyta > Magnoliopsida > Fabales > Fabaceae > Arachis > Arachis hypogaea. Next base: position 60,069,188 of record NC_092044.1, on the reverse strand, counting down.
AAGGCCATAACTAGAGCTACAGACATCCAATTGATGTGCTTTTAGTTGCGTTGGAAAGCTGACATTCAGAGATTTCCAATGATACATAGAAATCCATATTTGGAATGAAATTGAGGCACAAGTAAAAGGCATCTTTAAGGACTAAAAATAATTAAAAATAGACCAAAAGTGCAACCACCAAGATTCGAAGAGGGAGACCAAGGGAAGCCCATCAAGCCAAGGAAGTAGCGCTCTCAAGGAGAGCTCTAAGTTAACGTTGTGAGCTTTATCGGGCTCCCACTCAAGAAAATGCAAGGAAAAGGCTCACAAAATGCTTCCACCAAGGCTTGAACCTGAGACCTCACCAAGGCAACATGAAAGTTGCACTCTCCCCATGCACCGAGCACTATCCTGATGCTGTCCAAGGCTTGTCACGCACAAATTTGGAAGGCCAAGGCAAGGGAATATTGCGCTCTTGGCACCAACCGAGTATTGCCCTGGGAGACCGAGTATTGCCCTGGGAGGTGACTTTGGTTCATTTTCCAACCAACTTGAACCAAGTACCATGCCTCCAAACCAATTAAACCAAGGCCTACTTGACCCATCTCTCTTCAAATCCAAAGCAAGCAAAACCGAATTAACATCACTCAAAGGCACAAGGATCAATTAGCTTAGGAATTTATTTTAATTTGTTTAGAATTTCAATTTGTTTTGTATTTTTGTAAAAAGCCTATATAAGGCATCATTTTCATTCTAGTAAAAGAAGGTTGGCTCCATTAGGGAGCAGTAGGATTAGGAGTAGAGAGATCTCCCTTTTAGTTTTTCCTTTTTGAATTTGAATTTTGGATTGGGAGTGAAGGAATTTTATTTCATTCTTGATCTGAAACTTCTCTTTGTTCTTCTTCTACATAATCTTAGTGAGTTGATAATTGAATTTGAGTTTTCATTTACTGCTTCCATCTTTCTTCCTTCTGCAAATTGTTTTCTGCTAGATCAAGGAAGGAATTGAGATCTAGACTTGTTTTTTAGTCTCATTGAGCCTCTGAGTTCTTGAATTTCCTTCCTAGCTCTTGAAATTGAATTGAATTTACTTTCTGTTTTGTTCTTCACTGAAATTTTCCCTTTCTGTTTAGATTTGCTGCAACTCTTAATTTATTTTCCAGCACTTGTTCCTTTGCAATTTATGTTTGAGTTTGCTGTGAGCTTGATTAACATTTCCTGCAATTTAAATTTCGCTGCACCTCAATTTCCTTTTCTGTGATGCTGTTTACTTTCCTTGTCATTTAAGATTCTGTCCTTTGTTCTAAGCTTTGATTTACTTCTTCTTTAATTTCCAGCACCCAACCCCCATTTTATATTTCATGCAATTTACATTTCTTGTCATTTAAGATTCCATCAATTTACATTTCTTGCTCTTTAAGCTTCTATCCACTTTACTTTCTGCAATTTACAATTCATTTCTCTTTACATTCTGTTGATCAACTTCACACAATTCACTTAATGTTAGCTTGACTAAACTAATCACCCACTAAAGTTGCTTGATCCATCAATCCCTGAGGGGTCGACCTCACTCTAAGTGAGTTATTACTACTTGATGCGACCCGGTACACTTGCTGGTTAGATTTGTGTGTTGGGAATTCATTTTCCAAAAACACCATCACTCATTATAACACCAAACTTAAACTGTTGCTTGTCCCTAAGCAACTAAAAACACAGTAGGATAAAAAGAAAATTAAGATGTGATAAATTTCTAAGTTTCCAATGAATCTTAGTTAATCCAGATGATATTATTGACTCTCCTAGTTAAGCCCTTTTTTATTCTTCAACACAGCTTTTAGAGTCTTGGCTATGACCCTAAGCACTCTATTTTCCAGTATTACCACCAGATACATTCATGCCACAGACATTTTAACTGTGTGAACCTTTTCAGATTGTGACTCAGCTTTGCTAGAGTCCCCAGATATAGGTGTCCAGAGTTCTTAAGCACACTCTTTTTGCTTTGGACCACGACTTTAACCGCTCAGTCTCAAGCTTTTCACTTGACACCTTCACGCCACAAGCACATGGTTAAAGGCAGCTTGGTTCAGCTACTTAGGCTAGGATTTTATTCCTTTAGGCCCTCCTATCCATTGATGCTCAAAGCCTTGGATCCTTTTTACCCTTTCTTTTTGCTTTAAAAGGTTATTGGCTTTTTCAATCTGCCCTCCTTTTCCTGCATTTTTGGGCAGTAATAGATTTTTTTGCTCTTTATTTTTTCTTTTTTTCGCCATTTTTTTCTTTTTCGCATGCATAATAATTTTTTTTTCTTTTGCAACATGCTTTTTCTTTTTCTTTTGCTACTCTTTCTTGCTTCAAGAATCAATTTTTGGATTTTTCAGATTATCAATAATATTTTCCTTTTCTTTTATTCTTTCAAGAGTCAACATTCTAAAATTTCAACTTCAAATATGCACTATTTAATCATACATTCAGAAAACAAAAGCAATGCCACCACATCAACATAAATAAACTATTTTTATTTTAAACATGAAATTCATGTATCTCTTAATTCTTTTCAAATAAAATTTTCTTTTAAGCAAGGTGAGAGATATATAGAACATTTTATAGCCTTAAGACATAAATGCAATTGATCATGCAACAAGAACAAGAGAGCAAGCAAGACAACATAACAAAGAAAACACAGGAAAAGGAGATAAAGAGTACGAATCCACCTTTAATGGTGGCGGTTAGTGCTCCTCCTTGAGAATCCAATGTGATGCTTAATCTCTTCAACGTCACTCATTTGCCTTTGTTGTTCTTCTCTTATAGCCCTTTAGGAGTGTTAGAAGTCGAAAAACAAAGCTTTTTGCAACACCAAACTTAAGAGTTTTGCTCATCCTCGAGCAAATATGAAGAATGGGGAAGAATATAGTAGAAAAGAGTGTTGTAGGTGGGGATTTTGTGGGACCTACTGGTCCTAACAGGCTAGGGCAATTGAATTCCCTGCCCTCCATATGGGCGTTGAACGCCCAGCTGCTACACCATGGCTGGCGTTCAGCTCCACCAACACTCCATCCAAAGTGTTCTGTTTTCACTGCTGAACATTTTTGTCTCTGTTCTGATTGCTGCACATGATCATGAACCTAAAAAAATAACTAAAAGAAAAATAAAATTAGGAAAATAAAATTAATTAATTAAGGTTGGGTTGTCTCTAAACAAGCGCTTCTTTAATGTCATTAGCTTGACGGATAACTTCTTTCTAGGAAGAAGATAGTCACAGAGGAATAAATCTTTATTCCTTACTGGGAGCTTCCTTCCTGTGCTTTCTTGGATTAGCGTAAGACGCTCAAGAGACAGGATCTTGTTCACTGTCTGGGGTAGGGTTGGGCTTGCAACAATATGTTGGTGTCCCTGTTTGCCACTTCCCTCTTCCATGGTTAATACCATGATGAGATAAGTGAATGCCACCATCATCTATGGTGAAAAGCCTTCAGTAGGGATATTTTTATTTTTCCAACCCCTAGGCATATTCCTTTTGGGGCCTTCCTTCTTGGTGGATAGTGTACATCCAACATTAAACTTACGTTTGGCCTTAGGAGGGATGGAATTTGTTCCATCCAATGGAGGAAGCTTTGATGCTGAATCCTTTAGGCAAGTACCTCCTTTGTCAGTGGGTAATAGAGGGTCAAGAACCTTGAATATCATCCAATCCTTATGCAAGGTAATCCTTGTTTCCTCTTGGATTCCCAGCTTTTCCATTACTATACTTGACCCTAGGTCATATAGAGCCTTCTCAAAGGTCATGGTGCCTATGGTGCAAGGTATCAGAAAGCGTCCAGGGCCTGGAAGCTTCTGAGGTAGCTTCTGCTGAACCAAAGCATTAAGTTCTTTGGAAAGTAATGGAGGTTCTTCCTTCAAAGGCTTTGTACCAAATAGTTTGGCATTCGGCTTCATTAGAGCTCCTAAGTACCAAGCAACTTGCTCTTCCCTAGTGTCTTCATCCTCATCCCAGGATGACTATTCATCAGAACTCATGCACTGTAGAAATCCATGCAAAGGAACCTCTATGGTCTCTATATGAGCCTTGGCTTCCTTTAGTTCTTAGATAGGAAATTCTTGAGTGGGTTTTGAGAACTCAAAGGGTGTGTTTTTACTGGCATTCAATGCCAACAATGATAGCTCTTTGGGCATTGAACGCCCATGCTGTGCACCCTTACTGGCGTTAAACGCCAGTACCTTTAGCATTTTGGTCGTTGAATGCCCATGCTGTGCACCCTTACTGGCGTTAAACGCCAGTCCCTTTAGCATTTTGGGCATTGAACGCCCAGCAGGGGTATCCTTGTTGGCGTTCAATGCCAGCTTCCCTAGGTGTGTGGGCATTGAATGCCCAATCAGGAGTTGATCACTGGCGTTCAGCACCAGAATGACTGCCTATTTGGGTGTTGAACGCCTAGCCAGTGCTCCTTGGCTGGCGTTCAACGCCAGCTCTGCTTCCAGGATGGGCATTGAAGGCCCAGTGAGGGGTTCCTCACTAGCGTTCAGTGCCAGGCTCTTTGCCATCTTGGACGTTGAACGCCCAATGAGAGCTTCCTCAGTGGCGTTCAATACCTTTTCAACTTCTTCAGATTCGGCATCTGCCTCAGTGGAAGGTATCAGATTTAGACTTAAGCCAAGATCATACAGGACTTTGTCAAAAATGATCTTTCTAGTAGTCCATGGGAACTGGAAGCTCCCTGGACCTGGCATCTTCCTAGGCAGCTCATTCTGAATTAGGATACTGCACTTTTTATTAAGTACCTCTATTCCATCTCCCCTTATGTCCTTCTTTTCAAATACCTCTGTAAAAGAGATATTGACTTGCAGTTTCTTAAGGGCTGCTGAGGAATAAGCCAACTGCTCATCTGCTAATTCTTTCTCCACGCCAAGGAAAGATAGCTCTTGAGGTTCTTTCACCTCTGCAAGAGTAAGCTCTGTAATCATCACAGACTCCTCTTGCACGCCCAGAGAAGAATCAACTTGAGGTTCCTTCTCTTTTGTAGGGACGTTATCAATGGCAGTCTCAGGATCCTTCTAGTCTGTGATTGCCTTTAGTCCCTCAGTAGTAGACTCCTGAGGTTTGGCTTCTTTGGTGAAGACTACTGTCTCACCTTCTTTCAAGGTCTCCTTCTATGAGAGAATGATGCTTTCTATGAGGGCCCTTTGGGGATGCACCTCCTCAAATAACTTAGTAAGAGGAATATTAACCTGTTCAGGTGTAGACCGCTCATGGGTGAGAATGTCTCCTTGAGGGTAGTTACCACTCATATTACTGGAAGTATTGTAAGCCTCAGCAGGGGGTGCAGTTACAGGCTCCATATTTTGAACTTCTGTCCTAACTAGAGTCTGAACATCTGTTGCTAACTTAGCTAATCTCTGTAAAGGAGAGAACCTATTTAGGAATTTTTTAATAACCTTATCCCAGGTGTTCACACTTCCTTTGGGTATAATGTACCACCAATCTTTTGCTCGATCTTTCAGAGCAAATGGGAATAGTTTTAGCTTGTGAAATTCAGGGTCCACTCCATTGGTGTCTGCAGTATCACAGAACTGCAGAAAGTTAGAGATGAATTTACTGGGGTCTTCTTGTGGGTGTCTGTGAAACTGAAACTTTTGCAACACTAATGCGATATGTTGTGTGTTGATCTCAAAGCTTCTTGCTCTGATAGGAGGTACATTGATACTTTCTCCATAGAAGCTAGCAGTGGGATTTTTATATGATCCCAGAGTTCTTCTGAACTCTTCATTTTCATTTGGGTTCATGATGAAGAAAGTTAGAAGAAGAGAAAGGAGAAAGAGGATAGAAATAATAGAAGTAGAAAGGATAAACAAGAATTAAAATATTTTTGCTTTTATTTTATTTATTAAAAATTAAATTTAATTAATTAAAAGGAATTAAAAATTAATTATTGAAATTCGAAAAAGAAGAGAGAGAAAGAGAAGAAGAATTTTCGAAAATTGAAGGAGAGGAATTAGTTAGGAAGTTTTAAAAAGGAAGAGAGAAGATAAGTAACTAATTGAGAAAAGATTTGAATTTAAGATTTCAAATTTGAAAATTAAATTTTAAATTTTGAAATTTGAATTTAAAATTTAAATTTTTGAAAGAGTCAACAAGATAAGATTTGAATGTTGCCCTAGTTCGTTCACTAATCTCTGTCTATTTTTCTGTCATTAAAACTTTACAGACTTTTCTTTGGTTTTTATCTTTTCTTTAACTTTTTATCTTTCTTTTATCTTTGCCTTACTAATATATTCTTACCACTCCCTAAGTATTTTATGAAGGTAATTATGAGATTCTATGCTTAAAGTTGTCTTTCTAAAGCTTTTACAGAAAACTGCCTTTTTCGTATTATTTTATTATTTTTATTAAAATATTATTTTTAATTAAATATTATTATTTAATATTTTATTATTATTTATTATTTTATCATTAAATTTTCGAAAATTACTCCACTTTAACTTTTAACCTTTAAAATTTACTTTTTACCACCCGTAACTTTTAATATTTCTACTTTAACCACCCTAACTTTCAGAAATTACCAAATAACCCCTCAAACACCAAAATAATTACAACCTTTACCTTTCTAAGATCTAAAAGGTGTTCTTCAATGTTCTTCACCACACTCAAAGTGTTCTTCGTGTTCTTCGTATATTCTTCTGATTCTTTCTCTATTTTTACCCGTTTTTCAGTCTTTTCAGCAACTGATTTTTACCAAAATTCATAATAAATTCCCAGCCACTAAAACACCATCTTTTCCACATGATTTCAACACAAATTGAACCCCAATTTAAGCTCTAGTGTTCGTTTTTCCAGCAGCCCTCAAGAACAACATTCATAGCTTGAATATCATCAAATTTCATCAAAATTTCAACAAACTTTCACCAAGAATAACTCATATAAGCAATCAATTTCAACTTTCAAGCATAACCAAACCATATCATAATCATACATCTCAAACACAATCAATCAAGATTAAATTTGTCACACCCTACCTGGTTTTGCTGCTCCGAATTTGGTTAGACTTTCAGGTGGTCCTTAAGCACTTTTTCCTCCTAAATCACATCAAGAACAACTTTAAATCCAAAAACTCTCAACTGACCAAATCTCACTCAGCATGTTAGGAAGGGATTTCTCACCTTAGATTTGCTGAAAATTGATGTTTCTTGGCCCTCAAGTCAAGTTAAGCATCCTTCCTAAGGAAGAACATCAAGAAAACACATGTTTTGCATGGTTTTCCTTGAAAACCAAATTGAAGAGGGAGGGAGACAGCCATCTTACCTTATTTCCAGCCTTGATATGTTATATGGTTATATAGAGGAAGAAGAGAGGATCATTTTGGTGAAATCGAAATTTTGATTTGAGTTTTAGTTCAGAAAAAATCAAGCTTTGAAGATTAAGTGTTCAAAGCTTGATTTCTTCTGAACTAAAACTCAAATCAAAACTCCGATTTCACCAAAATGATCCTCTCTTCTTCCTCTACATAACTGGTACATGAAATTGTGATCTCTAACAATGGTTCTCAACTTGGTATGCACGTTTACAATCTCAGCACTTTCTTCACAACTTCGCACAACTAACCAGCAAGTGCACTGGATCGTCCAAGTAATAAACCTTACGTGAGTAAGGGTGGATCCCACGGAGATTGTTGGTATGAAGCAAGCTATGGTCATCTTGTAAATCTCAGTCAGGCAAATTCTAATGGTTATAATGGTTTTCGAATATAAAGATAAATAAAGCATAAAATAAAGTTAGAGATACTTATGTAATTCATTGGTGGGAATTTCAGATAAGCGCATGAAGATACTGTGTTCCTTCTGAATCTATGCTTTCCTACTGCTTTCATTCAATCATTCTTACTTCTTTCCATGGCAAGCTGTATGTTGGGGGATCACCATTGTCAATGGCTACCGTCCGTCCTTTTAGTGAAAATGGTTCAGGTGCGCTGTCACCGCACGGCTAATCATCTGTCGGTTCTCGATCATGCAGGAATAGGACCCATTGATCCTTTTGCGTCTGTAACCATGCCCTACAGTCGCGAGTTTGAAGCTCGTCACAGTCATTCAAGGTTTAGACTTTCCAGATTCTCAAGAATGCTGCCAATGGATTCTAGCATATACCACGAAGATTCTGATTAAGGAATCCAAGAGATATTCATTCAAGCTTATTTGCATGTAGAACGAAAGTGGTTGTCAGGCACATGTTCATGAGTGAGAATGGTGATGAGCGTCACATAATCATTACATTCATCAGGTTCTTGAGTGCGAATGCATATCTTAGAATAAGAATAAGCGTGAATAGAAAATAGTAGTAATTGCATTAATACTCGAGGAACAACAGAGCTCCACACCCTTAATCTATGGTGTGTAGAAACTCCACCATTGAAAATACATAAGTGATAAAGGTGTTCATGGGTTCCGGCCCCAGAGAGGGAACCAGGATAACCAAGATGTCTAATACAGTAGTAAAAATTTCTACTTATACTAAACTAGTTACTAGGGTTTACAAAAATAAGTCTAAGTGCAGAAATCCACTTCCGGGGCCCACTTTGATGTGTGCTTGGGCTGAGCTTGAGCTTTACATGTGCAGAGGCTTCTCTTGGAGTTAAATGCCAAGTTGTTACGTGTTTCTGGCGTTTTACTTTAGAATGCAGCATGGAACTGGTGTTGAATGCCAGTTTGCGTCCTCTAAACTCGAATAAAGTATGTACTATTATATATTTCTGGAAAGCCCTGGATGTCTAATTTCCAACGCAATTGAGAGCATGCCATTTGGAGTTCTGTAGCTCCAGAAAATCCATTTTGAGTGCAGGAAGGTCAGAATCCAACAGCATCTGTAGTCCTTTTTCAGCCTCCTATCAGATTTTTGCTCAGGTCCCTCAATTTCAGCCAGAAAATACCTAAAATCACAAAAAAATACACAAACTCATAGTAAGTCCAGAAATGTGAATTTTGCAAAAAACTAATAAAAACATACTAAAAAGTAGCTAGATCCTACTAAAAACTACCTAAAAATAATGCCAAAAAGCGTATAAATTATCCGCTCATCACAACACCAAACTTAAATTATTGCTTGTCCCCAAGCAACTGAAAATCAAATAGGATAAAAAGAAGAGAATATACTATAAATCACAAAATATCAATGAATATTAGTTCTAATTAGATGAGCGGGACTAGTAGCTTTTTGCTTCTGAACAGTTTTGGCGTCTCACTTTATCCTTTGAAGTTTAGAGTGATTGGCATCCATAGGAACTCAGAGTTCAGATAGTGTCATTGATCCTCCTAGTTAAGTATGTTGATTCTTGAACACAGCTACTTTTATGAGTCTTGGCCGTGGCCCTAAGCACTTTGTTTTCCAGTATTATCACCGGATACATAACTGCCACAGACACATGACTAGGTGAACCTTTTCAGATTGTGACTCAGCTTTGCTAAAGTCCCCAGTTAGAGGTGTCCAGAGCTCCTAAGCACACTCTTTTTGCTTTGGATCATGACTTTAACCACTCAGTTTCAAGCTTTTCACTTGGACCTTCATGACACAAGCACATGGTTAGGGACAACTTGATTTAGCCACTTAGGCCTGGATTTTATTTCCTTGGGTCCTCCTATCCATTGATGCTAAAAGCCATGGATCCTTTTTACCCTTGCCTTTTGGTTTTAAGGGCTATTGGCTTTTTCTGCTTGCTTTTTTTTTCTCTTTCTTTTTTTTCGCAAGCTTCTTCTTTTTCACTGCTTTTTCTTGCTTCAAGAATCAATTTTATGTTTTTTCAGATCATCAATAACAGTTCTCTTTTTCATCATTCTTTCAAGAGCCAACAAATTTAACATTCATAAATAACAAGATAAAAAATATGCACTGTTCAAGCATTCATTCAGAAAACAAAAAGTATTGTCACCACATCAATATAATTAAACTAATTTTAAGGATGAATTCAAAACTCATGTACTTCTTGTTCTTTTGTATTAAAAACATTTTTCATTTAAAAAAGGTGAAGGATTCATGGAATTATTCATAGCCTTAAGACATAGTTACTAAATACTAATGATCATGTAGTAAAGACTCAAAAAACATAGACAAACATAAAGCATAAAATCGAAAAACAGAGAGATAAGAACAAGGAAGTTAAGGAATGAGTCCACCTTAGTGAGGGTGGTGCCTGATGCCAGGGCATTTTGGCTAGTTTCACTGACCTTTTCTTTACTATTTTTAGGGTAGTTTCATGCATTTTCTTAGGAAATAAGCAGGTATTTGGTTGAAAATGCAATCATACCATGATTCAAACAAACGTTGTGAATTTTGAATGATTTCATGAGAATTATGCATGAATTATATGATAAATTGGATGATGCATGATCCCATGATTAAGAGCAAGACTTTGATGCACTTTGTTTGATTGACTTCAGGCCAAAAGAAGAAGAGAAGAGCCACGTTAGTGGCTACGTTAGTTACACTAACGTGGGCACTAACGTGGAAGGAAGGAAAGCCCCAACGTTAGTGAGAAAAGTTAGTGGCATTAACTTTGAAGAAAGGAAATGGAGCCAACGTTAGTGACACTTAACATTATCACTAACGTTGGACCAAGCTCATAAGTGGCCACGTTAGTTGCCACGTTAACTTAGTTAACGTGGCCTCTAACGTTAAGAAGAAAAGAGGACGCCAACGTTAGTGACATTCAACTTTATCACTAACGTTGGCTAAGTCACAAGAAGCCACGTTAACTCCCACATTAACCTAGTTAACGTGGAAGCTAACGTGAAGAAACAAGGTTGTCGACAACGTTAGTGACACCAAACATTGTCACTAACGTTGGAAGCAACCCACAATCCCCAATGAGCCACGTTAACTTCCACGTTAACTTAGTTAACGTGGAAGCTAACGTGGATGAAAGAAGGTGATGGCCAACGTTAGTGACACTCAACATTGTCACTAACGTTGGAAGGAGCCACGCAAGCCACAATGAGCCACATTAACTCCCACGTTAACTTAGTTAACGTGGTAGTTAACGTGGGCAAAAGTCCCACCTGGCAGCCTGACCATGCCTTCTTCAAACACGCATAACTTGAGCCACAAAGCTCCAAATGACATGATTCCAGTGGCATTGGAAAGTAGGATTCCAGAGCTTTCCAAGAATATATGGCATTACATGGTTGACACTAAATTTGAGGGAGAAAACCTGCCCCGAAAATGCAGTGTTGAACATGATATCAACCTGTATTAAGGCCAACTGACCTCTTCACATTTCAAGAAGTGTAACTCGAGTTGTAGGGCTTCAAATGATGAGCTTTCAAAGGCGTTGGAAAGTAGACATCCAGAGCTTCCAACAATATATAATAGTATGGGGTGGACACTAAGTTTGAGCTTCAGAAACTTGCAATAATGAAGCCCTGGTCGCTAGCGTTATTGGCACTCAACTTTTTCATTAACGCTAGCGACGATGCCAGCGACCATGTCCAATTCAAAGGAGCATAACTTGAGCTACAGAGGTCAAATTGAGGTGATTCTAGTTGCGTTAGAAAGCTGACATTCAGAGCTTTCCAACGATATATAATACTGTATAGTGGGCATGAAATTGGAGCACAAACCGGAGGCATCTTTTAAGCCCCAAAAACACCAACTGGTAGCAAGTGTGACGTTAGCCACACTAACTTCAGCACTAACGCCACACTTGTAGCGTTAGTGTGGCTAACGGTAGCACTAACATTGGCACCTGGACCTCAACTTTACTCACTTCTCTCTTAAGTCTACTTCAAAGCCCAAGCAAGCAAGCCCACAATTGTCAACCAATCAAGGCCACAAGAAGCATCTAGAATAGGAATTTTCATTTAAGTGTAATTTACTTTTAATTTCATTTTGTAATTTAGGAGAGCCTATATAAAGGCTTTAGTTTTTACATTCAAGTAATTCTAGATAGGGGAGAATTGAAGGAAGGGGGAAAGAGTGAAGACCAATTCGAACTTCTATGAATTGGCACAATCCAACGGGAGTGGGTCTTCGGACCCCTCCCCTCAACCACTCTTCTTCCTTTTCTTTTCTTTTTTTTTCTTAGTAGTAGTTTAATTCTGGTTTGTACTTTTCATTTATGAATTTTGAAGTTTCAATTTTAGTTTTAATCTTCATCTTTACTTTTCTGCACTTTCTTTCCTTTCTATTTTCGTAGAGCAATGATAAACTAACGCTTTTCATTGGGTTAGAGAGCTCTGTTGTGATTTAATGGATCAATTGTAATTCTTATTCTTCTTCTTCTTTCTTTTCTCTTGATTTTGCTTTAAAGCTTTCGATCTTCATCCAATTGGGTAGTTATCTTGGAAAATAAGCTATTCATACATGGATCTCTTCTGAACCTTGGAAGAGGAATGAAGAGATCATGCTAGAAATGCTTTCTCATGTTGTACCAAATTAGGTTTGGAAGGATATGTGACTATAATCCTCCAAGACTTGATTTGGGAATGCATGTGGTATAATCAGTGACCATACTTCATCTCTTCTCATGAGCAATTGACCAAGGAATTGGCTCTTGATCAAGATTTGAGAGATTGAATTACAAGTAATTGTAATTCGATCACTTAAGATTGCCAAGAAGATCAATGAATGATTGAGGAAGAGATGAGAATGAACTTGATCTGGAGGATTGCAATATCTCTTGATCCCAATGTTCATTTTATTTTTAGTTCTTACATTTACTTTGCTTGCCATTTTATTTTTCTGCACTTTTATTGCTTTCTTTACTTTTTTGTAAATTTACAATTCCTGCTGCTCATCATCCAAATCTGAATCGTCTAACTAGGATAATCAATTAACCATTGACTGCTTAATCCGTTAATCTCTGTGGGATTCGACCCCACTCTCTTGTGGGTTTTACTTGACGACAAATTCGGTACACTTGCCGAAGGAAATCTATTGCAAGACAATTTCCACCTGCATCAAGTTTATGGCGCCGTTGCCGGGGATTAATTGTGATTAACAAACTACCGGTTGGTTGATTACCTAGATTAGATATTTTCTTTTGTTTTGCTTATTTCATGAAATTGCTTTAGTTCTTTATTTTCTATGCTCTCTAACTGTTTGTGTTAATGCCTCACCAAGAAGCCCCTGTTCGTGATAGCTCTGGCTCTTGGTGATTTTGTTATTAATACAACAGTTCTTTTACTCAGATTTTTTTTTCCAAATAAAATTGGCATATGATCACATTCTAAGTTTGGTGTTGCCCTGCAACAATCTGTTTTCAATCTTTCTGGATACTTGCATCAATTCTAAGAGAAAGTGTCACACTAAGTTTGGTGTGCCACTTATTTTTCTATGCAATGTATCCAGCAACACCACTTGTTTGTATAATCATAATGCCTTTGCTTCTTAGGCTTGCGGTGTTATCCTTAATTTTTGCTTGCTTAACCACATACATCACTTACATTTCAGTATGTAAGACGTTCATGACCCATCATAGACCCCACCACCACTGTTTTATTTGCTGCTTGAAGACAAGAAATTAGTCTAAATTGGTGTGGGAAGGGAGAAAAGTAGGAGAAAAAGGGCAACAACAATAAAGATGAACTACAAGGTGGTAAAGTTCCTTTTTCTTCTTACTTATTTCCATTACATTCAATTGCATGATTGTCTTCTAAGTTCTTTGTATGTATGTGTGCTTGCTCCTTGCAAATAAGCATGTCAATTCTGTCTTTTAAACTTTTTATTGATTAAGGCTGTGTTTTCTAGTCTTTATGTCACTGCATCCTTGCTTTACTTAATTGTATGCTTGTCCCTTTGAATCAAATGAAAAAGAGAATGATTGTTTTACAAAAGACCAGAGAGGAGTTCATACTATGGAATAAGTTCATGAGTTTATGGTATAGTCATAAGTTAGCTAAGTTGGTTCAACCACAAGGTGGGAGGACAACTATTTGTCAGGAATCCTATGCTTTGAACACACCCCATGAGACTAGCTAAGTAAGAAGATCCTAATAAGAAAAAGGGAAAGAACAATAAAGGTTGAAAAATAAAAGAAAAAGAGTAAGCAATAAGGCTAGCCACCAATGGTTTTAAACTTGAGGCATGTGTCTGTGGTGCTCCTGTGTGAGGGATCTACTTGGATGAATAAGCTCTTAGGGGTGCCTTATCACCTGGTAACTTGGGTTAACTAACTCGGGATTATCAGCTGAAAGTCCACTATCAAGAGTAACCATCACTACAGAGCATTTAGTAACCCAAAGAGGTGCTGGACACCAAGGTCTCAAGAAAAGAAAATAAATAAACTATGTGCCTGTGGTGTGTATGTATGGGGGAGAGACTTGAGCAAGTAAGTTCTTAGGGGTGCTTCAACACCTAGCACCTTGAACCAACTGGTTCGGGAGTGCTGGCTGAAAGCTTACCTTAAAGAGTTGCCCCCATATAGAACACTTAGCTTAAGAACAAAAATAAGCCCTGAAATAACAACATAAGGATCAGTGAATAAAGGTCTCATGGGATGCAATCACCTAAGTATTCTAGGACATGATAAAGGTCTGAAAGCCAGGAATGAACCTAAGTTGCTATGCATGAAACCACCATAAAACCAGGAACATGACTTCCACAAGAATGACTCATTTCTCTTGGCATTCCATTCATCATTCTCTTGTTCCAGTACTTGCTTAGGGACAAGCAAGCTTTAAGTTTGGTGTTGTGATGCCAGAGCATTTTGGCCAGTTTCACAGACCTTTTCTTTACTGTTTTTAGGGTAGTTTCATGCATTTTCTTAGGAAATAAGCAAGTATTTGGTTGAAAATGCAATCATACCATGATTCAAACAAACATTGTGAATTTTGAATGATTTCATGAGAATTATGCATGAATTATATGATAAATTGGATGATGCATGATCCCATGATTAAGAGCAAGACTTTGATGCACTTTGTTTGATTGACTTCAGGCCAAAAGAAGAAGAGAAGAGCCACGTTAGTGGCTACGTTAGTTACACTAACGTGGGCACTAACGTGGAAGGAAGGAAAGCCCCAACGTTAGTGAGAAAAGTTAGTGGCATTAACTTTGAAGAAAGGAAATGGAGCCAACGTTAGTGACACTTAACATTATCACTAACGTTGGACCAAGCTCATAAGTGGCCACGTTAGTTGCCACGTTAACTTAGTTAACGTGGCCTCTAACGCTAAGAAGAAAAGGGGACGCCAACGTTAGTGACATTCAACTTTATCACTAACGTTGGCTAAGTCACAAGAAGCCACGTTAACTCCCACCTTAACCTAGTTAACGTGGAAGCTAACGTGAAGAAATAAGGTTGTCGACAACGTTAGTGACACCAAACATTGTCACTAACGTTGGAAGCAACCCACAATCCCCAATGAGCCACGTTAACTTCCACGTTAACTAAGTTAACGTGGAAGCTAACGTGGATGAAAGAAGGTGATGGCCAATGTTAGTGACACTCAAAATTGTCACTAACGTTGGAAGGAGCACGCAAGCCACAATGAGCCACGTTAACTCCCACGTTAACTTAGTTAACGTGGTAGTTAACGTGGGCAAAACTCCCACCTGGCAGCCTGACCATGCCTTCTTCAAACACGCATAACTTGAGCCACAAAGCTCCAAATGAGGTGATTCCAGTGGCATTGGAAAGTAGGATTCCGGAGCTTTCCATGAATATATGGCACTACATGGTTGACAATAAATTTCAGGGAGAAAACCTGCCCCGAAAGTGCAGTATGAACATGGTATCAACCTGTATTAAGGCCAACTGACCTCTTCACATTCCAAGAAGTGTAACTCGAGTTGTAGGGCTTCAAATGATGAGCTTTCAAAGGCGTTGGAAAGTAGACATCGAGAGCTTTCCAACAATATCTACTAGTATGGGGTGGACACTAAGTTTGAGCTTCAGAAACTGGCAATAATGAAGCCCTGGTCGCTAGCGTTATTGGCACTCAACTTTTTCATTAACGCTAGCAACGATGCCAGCGACCATGTTCACTTCAAAGGAGCATAACTTGAGCTACAGAGATTTAATTGAGATGATTCCAGTTGTGTTAGAATGCTGACATTCAGAGCTTTTCAACGATATATAATACTCTATAGTGGGCATGAAATTGCGCACAAACCAGAGGCATCTTTTAAGCCCCAAAAACACCAACTGGTAGCAAGTGTGACGTTAGCCACACTAACTTCAGCACTAACGCCACACTTGTAGCGTTAGTGTGGCTAACGGTAGCACTAACATTGGCACCTAGACCTCAAATTTACTCACTTCTCTCTTAAGTCCACTTCAAAGCCCAAGCAAGCAAGCCCACAATTGTCAACCAATCAAGGCCACAAGAAGCATCTAGAATAGGAATTTTCATTTAAGTGTAATTTGCTTTTAATTTCATTTTGTAATTTAGGAGAGCCTATATAAAGGCCTTAGTTTTTACATTCAAGTAATTCTAGATAGCGGAAAATTGAAGGAAGGGGGAAAGAGTGAAGACCAATTCGAACTTCTGTGAATTGGCACACTCCAACGGGAGTGGGTCTTCGGACCCCTCCCCTCAACCACTCTTCTTCCTTTTCTTTTCTTTTCTTTTTCTTAGTAGTAGTTTAATTCTAGTTTGTACTTTTCATTTATGAATTTTGAAGTTTCAATTTTAGTTTTAATCTTCATCTTTACTTTTCTGCACTTTCTTTCTTTTCTATTTTGGTAGAGCAATGATAAACTAACTCTTTTCATTGGGTTAGAGAGCTCTATTGTGATTTAATGGATCAATTGTAATTCTTATTCTTCTTCTTCTTTCTTTTCTCTTGATTTTGCTTGAACGCTTTTGATCTTCATCCAATTGGGTAGTTATCTTGGAAAAGAAGCTATTCATACTTGGATCTCTTCTGAACCGTGGAAGAGGAATGAAGAGATCATGCTAGAAATGCTTTCTCATGTTGTACCAAATTAGGTTTGGAAGGATATGTGACTATAATCCTCCAACACTTGATTTGGGAATGCATGTGGTATAACCAGTGACCATACTTCATCTCTTCTCATAAGCAATTGACCAAGGAATTGGCTCTTGATCAAGATTTGAGAGATTGAATTACAAGTAATTGTAATTCGATCACTTAAGATTGCCAAGGAGATCAATGAATGATTGAGGAAGAGATGAGAATGAACTTGATCCGGAGGATTTCAATATCTCTTGATCCCAATGTTCATTTTATTTTTAGTTCTTACATTTACTTTGCTTGCCATTTTATTTTTCTGCACTTTTATTGCTTTCTTCACTTTTTTGTAAATTTACAATTCCTGCTGCTCATCATCCAAATCTGAATCGTCTAATTAGGATAATCAATTAACCATTGATTACTTAATCCATTAATCTCTGTGGGATTCGACCCCACTGTATTGTGGGTTTTACTTGACGACAAATTTGGTACACTTGCCGAAGGAAATCTGTTGCAAGACAATTTCCACCTGCATCAGTGCCTTCTTCTTGAAGAACCAATGGTGTTCTTGAGCTCCTCTATGTCCTTCCTTGCCTATGTTGCTCCTCCCTCATAGCTCTTTTGGAGGGAAATGCATCTCTTGAGGCATCTCAGGGATTTCTTGATGATGAGCTTCCTCATGCATATCTTGAGATCCATGAATGGGCTCTCTTATTTGCTCCATCCTCTTCTTAGTGATAGGCTTGTCCTCTTCAATGAGGATGTCTCCTTCTATGATAACTCCAGCTAAGTTGCATAGATGGCAAATAAGATGAGGAAAAGCTAGCCTTGCTAAGGTGGAGGGCTTTTCGGCTACTTTATAGAGTTCTAGAGAGATGACTTCATGAACTTCTACTTCCTCTCCAATCATGATGCTATGGATCATGATGGCCCGATCCACAGTTACTTCGGATCGGTTACTAGTGGGGATGATGGAGCGTTGGATGAACTCCAACCATCCTCTAGCCACAGGCTTAAGGTCCAGTCTTCTCAATTGAACCGGCTTACCTTTTGAGTCTCTTTTCCATTGAGCTCCTTCCACACATATGTTCATGAGGAATTGGTCCAACCTTTGATCAAAGTTGACCCTTCTAGTGTAGGGCGTGTGTCTTCTTGCATCATAGGCAAGTTGAACGCCAACCTTACGTTCTCCGGACTGAAATCTAAGCATTTCCCCCGAACCATTGTAAGCCAATTCTTTGGGTTTGGGTTCATGCTTTGATCATGGTTCCTAGTGATCCATGCATTTGCATATAACTCTTGAACCATTAAGATTCTGACTTGTTGAATAGGATTGGAGAGAACTTCCCATCCTCTTCTTCTAATCTCTTGTCGGATCTCCGGATATTCGCCCTTTTTGAGATTAAAAGGGACCTCAGGGATCACCTTTGTCTTGGCCACAACTTCATAAAAGTGGTTTTGATGGGCTTTTGAGATGAATATCTCCACCTCCCATGACTCAGAGGTGGAAGCAATTGCCGTCCCTTTCCTCTTTCTTGACGTTTCTCTGGCCTTAGGAGCCATCAATGGTTATGAAAAAACAAAAAAGCTATGCTTTTACCACACCAAACTTTGAATGTTGCTCACCCTCGAGCAAAAGAATAAAGAATTGAAGAAGAAGAAGAAGAAGATATGAAGGAGAGGGAGAGAGGTGTGTGTTTCGTCCAAGGGGGAGAAGAGAGGGTTGTGTTATGTGAAAATGAAGAAGGATGAAGGGGTTTATATAGTGGAGGAAGAGGGGTTTTGGGTCCGGTCATTCAGGGTGGGTTTGGGTGGGAAAGAGATTTTGAATTTGAAGGTAGGTGGGGTTTATGGGGAAGAGAGGATGGATGTGAGTGGTGAAGTGGTGATGGGGAAGAGTGATTGAGGTGATTGGTGAATTATATTTAGGGAAGAGTGTTATAAAAAGGTGTGAGAGAGAGGGATAAGGTAGGTGGGGATCCTGTGGAGTCCACAGATCCTGAGGTGATTCTGTGGGGTCCACAGATCCTGAGGTGTAAAGGCTTTCTCATCCCTGCACCCTTTAGGCGTGTAAAATGCCCTCTATACACAATCCTGGCATTTAATGCCAGACTGCAGCTTATTTCTGGCGTTAAACACCCAGATGTAGCATGTTTCTGGCGTTTAATGCCAGCCTGATGCTTGTTTCTGGTGTTAAACGCCAAATAGATGCTTGTTTCTGGCGTTAAATGCTAGACAGATACTTGTTTCTGGCGTTTAAACGCCAGACAGCTCTTCCTCCAGGGTATGCTTTTTCTTCTGCTATTTTTGATTCTGTTTTTAATTTTTACAATTATTTTGTGACTCCACATGATCATAAACCTAATAAAACATAAAAGAACAATAGAAATATAGATAAATAAAAATTGGGTTGCCTCCCAATAAGCGCTTCTTTAATGTCAATAGTTTGACAGTGAGCTTTCATGGAGCCTCACAGGTATTCAGAGCATTGTTGGGACCTCCCAACACCAAACTTAGAGTTTGAATGTCGGGGTTCAACACCAAACTTAGAGTTTGGTTGTGGCCTCCCAACACCAAACTTAGAGTTTGACTGTGGGGGCTCTGTTTGACTCTGCATTGAGAGAAGCTGTTCATGCTTCCTCTCCATGGTTGCAGAGGAAGATCCATGAGCTTTAAACACAAGGTAGTCCCCATTCAATTGAAGGACTAGCTCTCCTCTGTCAACATCAATCACAGCTCCTGCTGTGGCTTGGAAGGGTCTTCCAAGGATGATGCATTCATCCTCATCCTTCCCAGTGTCTAGGATTATGAAATTAGCAGGGATGTAAAGGGCTTTAACCTTCACTAACATGTCCTCTACCAATCCATAAGCTTGTTTTATTGACTTGTCTTCCATCTCTAATGAGATTCTTGCAGCTTGTACCTCAAAAATTCCGAGTTTCTCCATTACAGAGAGTGGCATAAGATTTATACTTGACCCTAGGTCACACAGAGCCTTCTTAAAGGTCATGGTGCCTATGGTACATGGTATTAAGAATTTACCAGGATCTTGTTTCTTTTGAGGTAAAGTTTCCTGAACCCATGTATTTAGTTCACTAATGAGCAAGGGAGGTTCATCTTCCCAAGTCTCATTACCAAACAACTTGGCATTCAACTTCATAATGGCTCCTAGATATTGAGAAACTTGCACTTCAGTCACATCTTCATCCTCATCAGAGGAAGAATAGTTCTTAGAGCTCATGAATGCCAGAAGGAAGTTTAATGGAATCTCTATGGTCTCTATATGAGCCTCAGATTCCATTAGGTCCTCAATAGGGAACTCCATTCTGTCTGGAGGACGTCCCATGAGGTCTTTCTCATTGGGATTCACGTCCTCCCCTTCCTCTTTGGATTTGGCCATTTTGATTATATCAATGGCCTTGCACTCTCTTTTTGGATTCTCTTCTGTATTGCTTGGGAGAGTACTAGGAGGAGTTTCAGTGATTCTCTTACTCAGCTGACGCACTTGTGCCTCCAAGTTTCTAATGGAGGACCTTGTTTCATTCATGAAACTTAAAGTGGCCTTAGATAGATAAGAGACTATGTTTGCTAAGATAGAGGGGCTCTGCACAGAATTCTCTATCTGTTGCTGAAAAGATGATGGAAAAGGCTTGCTATTGCTAAACCTGTTTCTTCCACCATTATTAAAGCCTTGTTGAGGCTTTTGTTGATCCTTCCATGAGAAATTTGGATGATTTCTCCATGAGGTATTATAGGTGTTTCCACAGGCTTCACCCATGTAATTCACCTCTGCAATTGTAGGGTTCTCAGGATCATAGGCTTCTTCTTCTGAAGATGCATCTTTAGTACTGTTGGATGCATTTTGCAATCCATTCAGACTCTGAGAAATCATGTTGACTTGCTGAGTCAACATTTTGTTCTGAGCCAATATGGCATTCAGAGCATCAATTTCAAGAACTCCCTTCCTCTGAGGCGTCCCATTACTCACAGGATTCCTTTCAGAAGTGTACATGAACTGGTTATTTGCAACCATGTCAATGAGTTTCTGAGCTTCTGCAGGCATTTTCTTTAGGAGAATAGATCCACCTGCAGAATGGTCCAATGAAATCTTAGACAATTCAGACAGACCATCATAGAATATATCCAGGATGGTCCATTCTGAAAGCGTGTCAGAAGGACACTTTTTGGTTGGTTGCTTATATCTCTCCCAAGCTTCATAGAGGGATTCACCTTCTTTCTGTCTGAAGGTTTGAACATCCACTCTAAGCTTACTCAGCTTTTGAGGAGGAAAGAACTTGGCTAAGAAAGTCGTGACCGGCTTATCCCAAGAGTTCAGGCTATCTTTAGATTGAGAGTCCAACCATACTCTAGCTCTGTCTCTTACAACAAAAGGGAAAAGCATAAGCCTGTAGACCTCGGGATCAACCCCATTGGTCTTAATAGTATCACAGATCTGCAAGAATTTAGTTAAGAACTGAAAAGGATCTTCTGATGGAAGTCCATGAAACTTGCAATTCTGTTACATCAGAGAAACTAATTGAGGCTTTAGCTCAAAATTGTTTACTCCAATGGCAGGGATTGAGATGCTTCTTCCATGTAAGTTGGAATTTGGTGCAGTGAAGTCACCAAGCATATTCCTTGTATTGTTGTTGGGTTCGGTTGCCATATCCTTTTCTTGTTCGAAAATTTCAGTTGGGTCCTCTTCAGAGTCTTGTGCTTTAGCTGCTCTTAGCTTCCTCTTCAAGGTCCTTTCAGGTTCAAGATCAGCTTCAACAATAATACTTTTTTCCTTGTTCCTGCTCATATGAGAGAGAAGAAAACAAAGAAAGTATGGAATCCTCTATATCACAGTATAGAGATTCCTTTATGTGAGTAGAAGAGAAGAAGAATAGAAGAGGAAAAATTCGAACACAAAGAGAAGAGAATAGGGTTCAAATTATGAGTGGAAGAGCAGTGTTAGTAAATAAATAAATAAATAGAAAGAGATGATAGGGAGAGAAATTCGAAAATTAATTTTTGAAAAATGGTTAGTGATTTTCGAAAATTAGAGATAGAAAAGTAGTTAGGTGGTTTTGAAAAAGATAAGAAACAAATAAAAAGTCAAGTAGTTAGTTAAAAAAGATTTGAAAATCAATTTTGAAAAGATAAGAAGTTAGAAAAAAGGATTTTTGAAATCAAATTTTTGAAAAAGATATGATTTGAAATAAGTTGTTTCTTTGGGTTGACTTAGTCAAAAATTTTTAAAATAAGTTGTTTCTTGTTAATCAAGTCAAGATTTCAATTTCAAAAATCCTATCTTTTCAAAATCTTTTTTAAAAATCAAATCTTTTTCATTTTTCTTTTATGATTTTCGAAAATTTAAAAATATTGTTCAAAATCTTTTTCTTAATTTCATTTCAAATTTTCAAAAACTTTACTAACAATTAATGTGATTGATTCAAAAATTTAAAGTTTGTTACTTTCTTGTTAACAAAGGTTCAATCTTTAAATTCTAGAATCATATCTTTTAGTTTCTTGTTAGTCAAGTAATCAATTTTAATTTTAAAAATCAAATCTTTTTAACTTCCTTTTCAAATCTTTTTCAAAATAAATTTCAAATCATATCTTTTTCAAAATCAATTTCAAAAATCTTTTCTAACTTCTTATCTTTTCAAAATTGATTTTCAAATCTTTTTCAATTAACTAATTGACTTTTTGTTTGTTTCTTATCTTTTTCAAAACCACCTGACTACTTTTCTATCTCTAATTTTCGAAAATCATTAACCATTTTTCAAAAATTAATTTTCGAAAACTCCCCTCTCTCATCTCCTTCTATTTATTTATTTATTTATTAACACTTCTCTTCATCTAAAAATTCAAACCCTTTCTTCTCCTCTGTGTTTGAATTTTTCTCTTCTTCATTCTTATTCTTCTTTTCTTCTACTCACATAAAGGAATTTCTATACTGTGACATAGAGGATTCCCCTTCCTTTTCTGTTCTCTTCTTTTTCATAAGAGCAGGAGCAAGGACAAGGACATTCTTGTTGAAGCAGATCCTGAACCCGAAAGGACTTTAAGGATGAAGCTAAGAGAAGCTAAAGCACAACCCTCTAGAGAGGACTTGACAGAAACATTCAAAAAAGAAGAAGACATAGCAGCCGAAAATAACAACAGTGCCAACAATGCAAGGAAGATGCTTGGTGACTTTACTGCACCAAATTCCAACTTACATGGAAGAAGCATCTCAATTCCTGCCATTGGAGCAAACAATTTTGAGCTAAAGCCTTAATTAGTTTCTCTGATGCAACAAAATTGCAAGTTTTATGGACTTCTATCAGAAGATCCTTTTCAGTTCTTAACTGAATTCTTGCAGATCTGTGATATTGTTAATGCCAATGGGGTTGATCCCGAGGTCTACATGCTTATGCTTTTCCCTTTTGCTGTAAGAGACAGAGCTAGAGTATGGTTGGACTCTCAACCTAAAGACAGCCTGAACTCTTAAGATAAGCTGGTCACGACTTTCTTAGCCAAGTTCTTTCTTCCTCAAAAGCTGAGTAAGCTTAGAGTGGATGTTCAAACCTTCAGACAGAAAGAAGGTGAATCCCTCTATGAAGCTTGGGAGAGATATAAGCAACCGACCAAAAAGTGTCCTTCTGACATGCTTTCAGAATGGACCATCCTGGATATATTCTATGATGGTCTGTCACTGACCTTTTCTTTACTGTTTTAGGATAGTTTCGTGCATTTTCTTAGTGAATAAGGCAAGTTTTGGATGAAATTACACTTACACCTTAATTCAAGCAACTTTTGTGAACTTTGCATAATTTCATGAGTATTTTGCTAGAATTGTATGATAAATTAATGATGCATAATCTCATGACTTTGGCTAGAGCTTTGATGCACTTTAATTACTTGTTTTCAGGGCAAAGGAAGCAAGGAAGAACTACGTTAGTATTCACGTTAACCTAGTTAACGTGAACACTAACGTGGAATGGTAAAGCTTACAACGTTAATGAGAAAAGTGTTCACCAATAACGCCTGCGAAGCCACCCAAAGCTCACGTTACTTGCCACGTTAACTAAGTTAACGTGGTAGTTAACGTAGAAGAAGAAGGAACTCCAACGTTAATGGTAAAAGTGAACACCATTAACATTGGAGAACTTGGCAATGATCCACGTTAAGAATCACGTTAACTTAGTTAATGTGAACTCTAACGTGGAAGAAGAAACACAAGCCAATGTTAGTGACACTCACTTTTGTCACTAACGTTGGACCATCTAGCATTGCCTACGTTAACTTTCACGTTAAGCTTATTAACGTGAAAGTTAACGTGGAGTTGAGATCAAGGAACCAACGTTAGTGACACTCACTTTTGTCACTAACGTTGGGAGATGGCTTCACTACTACGTTAAGAGCCACGTTAACATAGTTAACGTGAGTTCTAACGTAGAGAACATGGCATTTGGAGCATTAGTGACAAAGGTGAGTGTCACTAACGCTCTCGAAGGTGGATCACACCTACGTTAAGAGTCACGTTAGCTAAGCTAACATGGACTCTAACGTAGGAACATAGGGGCACTAAGCAACGTTAAGGGGAAAAGTGATTCCCATTAACGTTTGCGGAGGGGTATAAGCCAACGTTATTGGAAAAAGTGAGTCCCAACAACGTTAGCCAAGTTTTGAGAAAGCAACGTTAATGATCACGTTAAGACCACTAACGTTGGATTTAATGTGGATATATGAGGTTGGAACGTTAGTGGAAAAAGTGAATGCCACTAACGTTCCCGAGCCCACAATGGAAATCAACGTTAAATCTCACTAATTACCCAAAGCCTAAATCATCTTTCTCTGTAAGTTGGGCCCACTAAAGATGAGAACTGCTTCAACTCAAGATCCAAAGCCAACATCCAAGACTTGAAGAACTCACTAGAAGATCAAGAGGAGTAGTATATATAGGAGTAGTTTTGAACTTTAGAGAGGCTTGGCACTTTTGGAAACTACTCTCTATAGATTTACTTTTCTGCACTTTTAGCATGTATTCTTCTTTTCTGACATTTTCCATTTCTAGAGCTATGAACAACTAAACCCCTTTCATTGGGTTAGGGAGCTCTGTTGTAATTTGATGGATCAATTATAGTTTTTATTCTTCTTCTTCTTTCTTTTCTCTTGATCTTACTAGAAAGCTTTCGATCTTAATTCAATTGGTTAGTTGTCTTGGAAAAGAAACTCTCCATAATTGGATCTCCTTTGAGCCTTGGAAAAGGAATGAGGAAATCATGCTAGAAATGCTTTCTCATGTTGGACCAAATTGGGGTTTGGGCGGATATAGTGACATGTAATCCTCCCAACACTTTGATTTGAAAATACATGTGGTATAATCAGTGACCACACTTCATCTCTTCCCATAAGCAATTAAATCAAGGAATTGGGCAATTGTTCAAGCTTAGAGAGATTGGATTGCCAAGAAATTGGGAACCAATCACTTAAGATTGCCGAGGAGATCAATGAATGCATTGATTGAGGAAGAGATGAGAATGAACTTGATCCGGAGAATACAACATCTCCTGAACCCAATGATTTCCCCAATTCTGATCTTACCCATTCTCTTTACTTTCTGCCATTTAATATCATGCTCATTACCCCAAATCCCCATTTAAGATTCTGCACTTTAATTTCTATTATTTACTTTCTAGTCATTTAAATTTCTGCATC
The DNA here is from genome assembly GCF_003086295.3 of Arachis hypogaea. Classification (NCBI taxonomy): domain Eukaryota; kingdom Viridiplantae; phylum Streptophyta; class Magnoliopsida; order Fabales; family Fabaceae; genus Arachis; species Arachis hypogaea. Next base: position 60,043,624 of record NC_092044.1, on the reverse strand, counting down.
TCAACCCAAATTCTATTTAGCTCAACTAGCACATTCTTCTAACTAAAGTTGCTTGACCAATCAATCCTTGTGGGATTCGACCTCACTCTATTGTGAGTTTTACTTGACGACAATTCGGTATACTTGCCAAAGGAAAATTTGTTGAGAGACAAGTTTTCATGCATCAAGTTTATGGCGCCGTTGCCGGGGATTGATTTTGAATCAACAATGATTAAGTTTGAAGATCACTAGATTGAGCATTTTTTTTCTTTTTGTTTAGTTTATTCAGTTAATTTCTTTTAGTTTATTTTAATTTCTTCCTCACGCCCTGCACCCTCTTTTATTTTTTGCCTTTCCCCCTTTGATTACAATTCTGCTCACTAACCCACTAACTGTTTGATAATTTACATCACTCACACTAACAATTATCCTAACCAGAATAGTTTTTTCATTTTATCTCCTGTTGTGCAATCTGTTTATTGTATGACAGGGAGAAGAGAAGGAGCTTCAACATCCTTTGATTCAGAACCTGAAAGAACCCTTTGGAGACTAAGAAAGGAAGCAAGAGGAAAAAGGATTATTGGTGCTGAGGAAGAAGAGGAAGAGTATTTTGAACCCAACATGGAAAAAATATGGAGAACAATCATGAAGAAGAAGCTCATAATCATGTCAGAGAATGCCATGCAAACTGGGCTGGGCAAGAAAGGAGAGTCTTAGGATCCTATATCAATCCTAATCCTGGAAACTGTGGAATCAGCATTCAGAAGCCCACCATACATGCCAACAATTTCGAGCTAAAACCCCAGCTCATCACTCTTGTGCAGAATAATTGCTCATTTGGAAGAGGTGCTCAAGAAGATCCTAATCAACACTTGACCACCTTTCTAAGGATTTGTGACACAGTGAAGTCCAATGGAGTCCACCCAGATGTCTATAGGTTGCTCTTGTTCCCTTTTTCACTCAGGGACAATGCATCTAAATAGCTTGAATCCTTCCCAAAGGAAAGCTTGACTAATTGGGAAGAAGTGGTGAACAAGTTTTTAGCAAGATTTTACCATCCTCAAAGGATCAATAGGCTAAGAACTGAGATGCAAACTTTTAGACAACAAGATGGTGAGACACTTTATGAAGCATGGGAGAGATTCAAAGACCTAACAAGGAGATGCCCACTAGACATGTTTAATGAGTGGGTTCAACTTCACATCTTCTATGAAGGTCTTTCCTATGAGTCAAAAAAGGATGTGGATCATTCATCCGGAGGCTCTCTAAACAAGAAGAAAATCATTGAAGAAGCCATAGATGTCATTAAAACAGTTGCTGAAAATGACTACTTCTATGCCTCCGAAAGAAGTAACACCAGAGGAGTAATGGAGCTGAACCACATGGATGCATTGTTAGCTCAATACAAGATAATCACCAAGCAGCTAGCAGATCTTACCAAGAAGGTGGAGGAGAACCAAGTTGCAGCAGCCATCACCTTATCATCAGCTCAAGAAGGA